>NW_028054415.1:0-399 GCF_054177405.1 Leptonychotes weddellii
ACCACCCTCTTCCCTCCTCGTCCTCCTGAATTTCTCTGCGACATTTCCCAAGGATTGGCCCCTGCTTCACAGCCATCCCCTCCACCACCTAACACCATCCTGGGAGGTCCTGTCATGCACGGAGACAACCCTCTGAACACACGGGACTCCTATGTACCCCAGACTCCAGGGCCTTCTACTCCACCATACCCTGGACTTTCTTTTTTTTTTAATCTCTGGGACTGAGAACTCTGAAATAATAAATTCCAGCATCATTTTTATGCTACAACTTTCTTTCCTTCCAGCTTTCTCTTACCATCATCCTGCTTGCTATACCTGTGCGTTGACCCCATGAACTCTCGTGCCTTAATAATCCACTTTCTTTCGGGCTGTCCAAGCTCCCCGCTGATCCTCTACTCT
>NW_028054416.1:0-399 GCF_054177405.1 Leptonychotes weddellii
TTTCTCATTCATCTATTCTTCTCTGGGCAAAATGACAAAAAGGAAAAACTCACCTCAAAGGAAAGAACAAAAGGCAGTACCAACTGACAGGGATCTAATCAATATGTAAATTAGTAAGATGTCAGAACTGCAGTTCAAAATGAGGATTATAAAGATACTAGCTGGGATTGAAAAAAACGTGGGAGATACAAGAGAATCCATTTCTGGAGAAATAAAAGAACTAAAATCTAACCAAGTCAAAATCTAAAACACCGTTAATGAGGTGCAATAAAAAATGGAGGCTCTAACTGTTAGAATAAATGAGGCAGAAGAGAGAGTTAGTGATATAGAAGACCAAATGATGGAGAACAAAGAAGCTGAGAAAAAGAGAAATAAGAAACTACTGGATCACGAGGGCAG
>NW_028054417.1:0-399 GCF_054177405.1 Leptonychotes weddellii
CGGAGTGGGTGTGTGGTTGCGGCTGGGAAGCGCTCCCCGGCGATTCTGTAGCATTTTGGTCACGAAGCAGAGGTACTGTGTAGGTGGAGAGAAAAGAAAACCATTCGTTCTACATCAGGTTGGCAACCGAGTTCCCCTGCACACTTGGTCTAGAATTTATTCTAGGTGTTCGCAAACGCAGCTGCTGTAATGGAAAAATAAAGAATGTAAATAAAATTGATGGAGAAAAATTGTTTTCAGATTGACCCAGACTTGCATGGGGTCTGTTAATATTTTTAAGTACGTAAAGTCTTTTTTTTTTTTTTTTTTAAAGATTTTATTTATTTATTTGAGACAGAGAGAATGAGAGACAGAGAGCATGAGAGGGAGGAGGGTCAGAGGGAGAAGCAGACTCCCTGC
>NW_028054418.1:0-399 GCF_054177405.1 Leptonychotes weddellii
CAGACCGAAGTCTTCCTCATCAGAGCCCTAGGAATCATACTAGGAATCATCGCTGTCGCCTCATGTCTCAGTCTCACACTGAGAGGCTGTGCCACCTCCAGAAATGACATGCAGGCTTCCCTTACCTCACACCTCACCAGGCCCCTGTGCTCACCGAGTCATCTGCCCACTCTCCATGCTCCTTCTTCACTGTTTGCACAGACACAGAGGAGACTGTAAGGAAACATACCCTCAGCAACGTGTTAGTTACGTTAACACGGAGTATGCTCTCAAAATGAAAGTTTTAGTGTTGAGCGTTTCATGGTTAAATCCTCCATCAGTAATTAGGACTGTATTTCTCAAAAGCAATGGATTGACTCTGAATTGTTCCCTTAGCCCTAGCTCCTCTACTATAGTTAG
>NW_028054419.1:0-399 GCF_054177405.1 Leptonychotes weddellii
TTGAAACCATTACTTCTACGTGCACTTCTCACACTTATATAAGGGGAAGTTCTTCGTAACGGCCGTTGTCGTTCTCCTGAAGGCTTTCAGCGGTTTGGCGGGAAGGCGCTTAGCCGCAAAGCAGTGCCCCCACACTTCTGTCTGGCCACATCGGGGCCCAAATGGGTGCCGAGCACCATATTTTGGGGCCCCCAACCTGATGTTGACCATAACAAGCTTTCAGGACACAGTAACATTTTTCATTTTGGTAGATATTTACAGCTTCCAGGACCATAGGTTTTCGACATAAATTAAGCAGGTGTGTCCGAAGGAGGCGCCTTTGAGTCTTCAGAGTTGAAGCATCCTTTTGCCAATCCTCTGGGTTTCTTAGACCCGAACTCATCACCTAAAAAGAACGTG
>NW_028054420.1:0-14870 GCF_054177405.1 Leptonychotes weddellii
CTGTACCTCTGAAACAAATAATGCAATATATGTTAAGAAAAAAAAAAAGAAGAAGAAGAAGGTAGCGGGAGGGGAAGAATGAAGTGGGGGAAATCGGAGGGGTAGACGAACCATGAGAGACGATGGACTCTGAAAAACTAACAGGGTTCTAGAGGGAGGGGGGTGGGAGGATGGTTTAGCCTGGTGGTGGGTATTGAGGAGGGCACATTCTGCATGGAGCACTGGGTGTTATGCACAAACAATGAATCATGGAACACTTCATCTAAAACTAATGATGTAATGTATGGGGATTAACATAAGAATAAAAAAAAAAAAAAAAGAATGTTCCTTTCTGGGCTCATGAATGGCTCAGTTGGTTGGGTGTCTGACTCTTGATTTTGGCTCAGGTCATGATCTCAGGGTCATGGGCTCGAGCCCCTCATCAGGCTCCATGCTCAGTGGGCAGTTTGCTTGAGATTCTCTCTCTCCCTCTGCCCCTCCCCCTATCTCTCTCTCGCTCTCTCTCAAGTAAATAAATAAATCTTTAAAAAGAAAATAATGTTCCTCTCCATTCCCTGATTACTCTGAGGCTTTCTCAGATCATTTTATCTACTGAGCTAATCATAATATTACTAAATTTATTAATTTTTTATGGATTAATGGATTTTCAAATGTCAAATCACTCTTGTATTTGGGAAGCAAGCAATTATTGGTCATGATGCATTGTTTTATGTATACTGTTATATTTTGTTTGCTATAGTTTTGTTTAGGATATTTGCATCTATGTTCATGAGTGAGATTGAACTGAATTTTTTCTTTCTCATAAACTTATTTTCTGATCTTATTGTCTTTGTCACAGTGGCCTCCTAAAATGAGTTAGGCAGTATTTCTCCTTTTTCTATTTTTGGGAAAATTCTGCATGCGAGTGGAATTGATTCCTTGAATATTTGGGAGAATTCATCATAATTTCAGCAAGTCTATGCTGTTGTTGTGATAAGATTTTACAAAACTGATTCAACATATTATAGTTATATCCTTATTCAGGATTTCCACTCCTACTCAAGAGAGTTTTAATACTTTTATATTTTCTAGGAATTTGTCCATTTCATCTATATTATAAAATTTTTGGCATAAAGATAGTTGTAGTATTCTTTTACTATCATTTCATCTCTGCTCTATCTATAGGCATGTTCTTCTTTTTATTCTTGGTATTATTTTTTTAAAAGAGTTTAATTCTTTTTTTAAAAGATTTTATTTATTTACTTGTCAGAGAGAGAGAGACAGAGAGAGAGAGAGTATTAGCAGGGGGGAGCGGCAGGCAGAGGGAGAAGCAGACTCCCCACTGAGCAAGGAGCCCGATGTGGGACTCGATCCCAGGACCATGGGATCATGACCTGAGCCGAAGGCAGACGCTTAACTGACTGAGCCACCCAGGCATCCCAGTATTCTTGGTATTATTTGTGTCTGCTCTCTTTTTTTCTTGTTCAACGTCACTAGAGGTTTGTCAATTTCATTAGTCTTTTCAAAGAATAAACTTTGGCTTTGTTGATCCTCTTTATTTACTCCTTATCTTATAATTAGTTAATTTCTGTTTTATTAACTCCTTTTCACATTCTTTGGGTTTTCTCCATTTTTCTTTTCTAATTTCTCAAATTGAACACCTCAGTTTAAGTTTCAACCATTTTTCTTTTCTAATTTCTCAAACTGAACACCTCAATTTAAGTGTTCAATTGAAAATTTAGAGTTTAGTTCATTACAAAAACAACCACAAAACAAGTAACAAAATGGCAATAAATACATACCTATAAATAATTACTTTGAATGCAAATGGACTAAACACTCCAATCAAAAGACATAGGGTGACAGAGTAGATTAAAAAAACAAGACCCTTTGGGGAACCTGGGTGGCTCAGGTGCTTAAGTGTCTGACTTTTTATTTCAGCTCAGGTCATGATTTTGGGATTGTGAGATGAAGCCCCACATCAGGCTCTACCCTAGACATAGAGCCTGCTTAAGATTCTCTCTCTTACTCTCCTTTTGCCCCTCCCCAATCCCCCCCCCACTCTCTCTAAAAAAGAAAAAGAAAAAAAACAAGACCCATCTATATGGGGCCTGCGAGAGACTCATTTCAGACCTAAAGACACCTGCAGATTGAAAGGGGATAAAGAAACATTTATCATGCAAATGGATGTCAAAAGAAAGCCACAGTAGCAATATTTATATTGGACAAAATAGACTTTAAAATACAGATGGTAACAAGACAATCCAACAAGAAGATACATCAATTGTAAATATTTATGCACCCCAACATGGGAGCACCAAAATACATAAAACAGGTAATAACAAACATAAAGGAACTCATCAATAGTAATACAATAATAGTAGGGGATTTTAACATCTCATTTACATCAATGGACAGATCATCCAAACGGAAAATCAACAAGGAAAGAGTGGCTTTGAATGACACACTGGACCAGATGGATTTAACAGATATATTCAGAATATCCCATCCTAAAACAGAATACATATTCTTTTCAAGTGCACATGGAACATTCTCCAGAATTGATCACATATTAGGCCACAAAATAAGTCTCACAAATTCAAAAAGATCGAAGTCCTACCATGCATCTTTTCTGACCACAATGCTATGAAACTAGAAATCAACCACAAGAAAAAATCTGGAACGAGCACAAATACATGGAGGTTAAATAACATGCTACTAAACAATGAATGGGTTAACTAAGAAATCAAAGAAGAAATAAAAAATTACATGGAAACAAATGAAAATGAAAATACCATGGCCCAAAACCTTTGGGATCCAATAAAAGTAGTTCTAAAAGGGAAGTTTATAGCAATATAAGCGCCTCAAGAAGTAAGAAAAATCTCAGATAAACAACCTAACCTTACACTGAAAGGAGCTAGAAAAAGAAGAACCCAAACCCCCCCCAAAAAAAACCCACAAAACCAGCAGAAGGAAGGAAACAATAAAGATTAGAGCAGACATAACTGATATAAAACTTAAAAAAAAAAAAAAGGGAAACAAGAGAACAGGTCAGTTAAAACAATAAAATAAAATATAGTTCATTAAATTTTACCCATTTTTTTCTTTTCTAACAATTTTATATAGAGCTATAAAATTTTCTAAAGTTACCACTTTCACTGCATCCTCAAATTCTGAGGCATTACCATTCAATTCTAGATATTTTAAATTTTCCATTATGATTTTTTCTTTGGTTTCTGGCTTGTTTTAAAAACTTACATAATTTCCAAGTTTTAAAAAATTATATTATTATTACTATTATTATCTTCTACCTTAATTGCATTATGGTCAATAAATGTGTTGACCACAATGGAGTGAACCACTACAACCTGTCTCTTCCACTGATTGCAACTGAAACCTCCAGACAGAATACAAAAAGAATCTACCTGGGAACTCTTAAAATCAGTCAGTGGCAGGTACATTAGGGTACATTGGGGGGGAAAAAGAGTGACAAAAATGCCAGTAAGTTTTCTGGTTCTTTTTTTTTTTCTCTTTTGTCTTTTAAATTTAGCCCAAAGGTTGTCTCCATCATGGAACTGTGCAGTGGGCCCAGACAACAAAACCCTGAGAGAATTCCCCTCTTTCTGGCCAGAGGGACAGGAACAGGAGCCCCTTCAATCTAGAATCTCCATTACTTTTTCTTGTCTTTTTTGCTCTTGGCCCTGTTCCAACACCAGCCCCAATGTCAGAGCTGCACGGCCGTGTGAGGCCGCAGTGATAGTGACCGTGCAGAGAGCTAAAACCTGTATCTTTGACAAAAGTCACTGTAAAAGGAGGTCTTTGACTGCCAAAGGCCGTTGAGGGGAGGGGTGTCTTTTTCCTCTCCCTCCCTTGTCTCTTGATACTTTCAAGGGTAACTGAAGTTCCACAAACCCAACCCATGCAATAGCATGTTCTATGAAGTAATTATGAACACTCTTAAAATCAACGAAAAGATAGCTATGACTAGCAGAAAAATAGAAATTATTTTTAAAAATGGGTGAATGAATAAACTGTGGAATATTATTCAGTGTTAAAAGCAAATGAGCTACCAAGCCATGAAAAAACATGGAGGAACTTAAATGCATATTACTAATTGGCATAAGCCAATCTGAAAAGGCTACATATTGTATGATTTCAACTATATGATAGTCTGGAGAAGGTGAAACCATGGAAACAATAAAAAGATCAGTGGTTGCCAGGGGAATGATGAACAGACTGAGCATGGAAGATCTTTAGGGCAGTGAAATACTTTATATGATTATAATTATGGATATATGTCATTATGCTCTTCTCCAAACCATAAGTGTACAACACCAGAGTGAACTTTGAAATAAACTCTAGATTTTGGATGATTATGATGTGTCAATGTAGGTTCATCCTTGGCAAAAATATATATATATTCTTTTAAATATATATTTTAATTTTAATATAATTTAATTTTAAATATATAAATAGTTGTTCTGGTGAGTGACGTTGATAATGGGAGAAGCTATGCATGTGTGGGACATGTAGGAACAGGAGGTATATGGGAAATCTCTGTCCCTTCCTCTCAATGTTGTTGTAAACCTAAAACTGCTCTAAAAAAAAAAATTTTATTTAAAAAACACAACATAATATATACAGTATAGAACTATGTAAAATATATATATATATATAAGGAAGACAATAAAATAATCATGGTGGTTGAATTAAACGTACTGAAATCTTTCATCATGTCTTGATTTTCCAAAGTTTTTGTAATTCATTTTTCTTACTTTACTTAATTAAGCAGTATAATTATGTTTATTATAGTATATGTAATAACAAGCAGCATACATGATGTTATGTATAGATTATTTGGTAACAATTATCAAGAATGTAAATGTATATGGACAGAGATTAGAAGGTAATGATAAAAATAAATGACTTTTTAAGGAAAAATATATATATACTTGCCAAATGACAGCAATCCCATTCCAAGGTATTTACCTAAAAGAAATAAAAAATTATTGTATTAGTTTCCTAGGGTTATCATAACAAACTACCACAAACTGGGTGGTTTAAAAGAGCAGAAACTTATTCTCCCATTCCAGTGGCCAGAAGTCCAAAATCTAGGTGACAACAGGTCTCTACTCCCTCCAGAGACCCTAGGGGAATATCCACTCCATGCCTCTTATAGCTTCTAATGGTTGCTGGCTAAAAACTTGGCTTGTGACTCTGCCTCTGTCTTCACATCACCTTCTCCTCTGTGTGTATCTTCTCTGTGTACCTCTTATAAAAACGTATTACTGGATTTAAGACCTACTTAGATAATTCAAGATGATCTCATTTTAAGATCCTTAATTTAATTACATCACCAAAGACCCTTTTCCCAAATAAGGTAATATTCACATGTTGTCGGGGATCAGAACATGGACATATCTTTTGAAGGGCCCCATTCATCCCACTACACTTATTTTCACTCAAAAATCTATACACAGAAATTTATAGGAGCTGAATCCATAAATGCCAAAAACTGGAAACAATCCAAGTATCCTTCAACAGATAAATGAATTATCCAACTACAGTACATGCCTACAATCTAATACTGCCCAGCAATAAAAGGAAACAAATTATTCATACATGCAACAACATGGATAAATCTCAAATGCATTATGCTAAGACTCAAAGCTACATACTGATTTCATTTATATGACATTCTGGAAAAGGCAGAAGGATCTGAATAGACATTTTCCAAAGAAGATACACAAATGGCCAACAGGAACATGAAAAGGCGCTCAACATCGCCAATCATCAGGGAAATGCAAATCACAACCACAGTGAGATATTATGTCACAACTCTTAGAATGGCTATTATCAAAAAGATACAAAATAGCAAATGTTGGCAATGATGTGGAGAAAGGGGAACCCTTGTGGGCTGTTGGTGGGAATGTAAATCAGTGCAGCCACAATGGAAAACAGTATGGAGATTCCTCAAAAAATTAAAAATAGAACTGCCATATGATCCAGCAATTCCATTTCTGGGTATTTATCTGAAGGAAATGCAATCATTATCTCAAAAAGGTATCTGCACCCGCATGTTCACTGCAGCATTACTTACAATACACAAGACATGGAAACGAAATAAGTGTCTATTAACAGATAAAGGTTAAAGACATGTGATATGTATATGTAATTTATATATGCAGAGAGAGAAATATATAGATACAGGTGTAATGGAAGATTATTCTCCATAAAAAAGAAGGAAATCCTGCCACTTGTTACAACATGGGTAGACCTCGAGGTCCTTATGCTAAATGAAATAAGTCAGGCAGAGAAAGACAAGTACTGGATGGTCTCACTTATATGTGGAATTGAGAACAAAAACAAAAAACAGGGGCGCCTGGGTGGCTCAGTCATTGGGCGTCTGCCTTCTGCTCAGGTCATGGTCCCAGGGTCCTGGAATCGGGCCCCACATCGGGCTCCCTGCTCCGCGGGGAGACTGCTTCTCCCTCTCCCACTCCCCCTGCTTGTGTTCCCTCTCTCGCTGTCTCTCTCTCTGTCAAATAAATAAATAAAATCTTTAAAAACAAAAAACAAACTCAAAGAAACAGAACAGATTTGTGGTTGCCAGAGGCAGGGGGTGGGGGTGGGCAAAATCGGTGAAGGGGGTCAAAAAGTACAAATTTCCAGTTATAAGATAAGTAAGTCCTGGGAATGTAATGTACAGCATGTGGACTAGAATTAACAATACCTTACTGTATATTTGAGAGTTACTGAGAGAATAGATCTTAAAAGGCCTCGTCACAAGAAAAAAAAATTATTACTATGTGTGGTGATGGATGTTAACTAGACTTATCATGGTGATCATTTCACATTATCTACAAATATTAAATCATTATGTGGTACACACAAAACTAATACAGTGTTACATATCAATTATATCTCAGTTTTAAAAGATAAATATTAAAAATACACTAGGTGGACAGAGACATAACAGTTGTTAGCAGGGGTTGAGGGTTGAGGGGGCAAAGGAGAAACATGGGAAACTTCTGAGGAGCAATGAAATTGCTTTGTATCTTTATTGTGGTGGCGATTACACAACTCAATGTATTTGTCAAAATTCATAGAGCTATACACCAGAAAGAATTGACCTTTCTCTATGTCATTTTAAAATGATATGCTGAAACAGAGCTGCTGGAGCTGGGACTCTGAGAGCTCCGTGTTCCTTGGTCAGGTGGATCTCAGGCTCTGCCAGTTGGGGGACCCTTAAAGGAGACAAGGAAGCATGAAGAAAAAGAAACATACTTTCCTATTTTGATTTCTGTCTCTGTCAGCATTGCCCACAGAGTTTACTCTGGCAGGTAAGTTGTTTCCAGTTTTATTTTGTTTTCCCATACTCCTCAAACAGCTTTGTCACACCTTTTCAAAGATCCCACATCAGCCTACCTCCCCTCTCAGTGATCTGAGAATCCTTCTCCAAGGTTCTAGATTCTCAGCACCCACCTCTTGTCTTTGTTCCCCAGGCCCTGAGGATGGCAGCCACCTCCTTCACTTTCTATCTCTGCACTACCTCTTGTTCTCTTTCACCTTTTCAGAACTCTACTACCTGCTTCGTCAGTTTCTTAAATTATACTTTCTGTTAAAAATTACTGCTGTGGTTTCTGCTTCACTGATGAGAAGCTGATAGGAAGCCAAAGTCTTTCCTATGCCCTAGGAGGTCCTACATGATCTGCCCTCCTCATTTCTTCTCTGACCTCGCCTCCGACTTCTCTTTCTCCTGACTGATTCTCAAGAAATAAAGCAGATAAAGGAGCATGTTGAACCTCACCACAGAAATGTAGTCATCAAAATTCAAAGTGTGGAAAGCTCTGTTGGACAAATAACTTAGTTTCTCCAACAAATAAATTGAAGAGGGAAAAAAACAATGGAGCAGCAACCTCCATTAAAGGGCCTTAAAACATATAAACCAGCAAAAATAAAAAAACATATAAACCAGCAACAGTGTGAAGACCTAACTTGAGCCCTGATTTTATATATATACATTATCTTATATATGCATATATATAAGATAATAGAGGAATTTGAAGCATGACTGGATGTGAGAGATAGGAATTAAGAAATTACTGTTAATTTATTTTAGCTGTTAAATGGGACTGTGGTTATGTTTAAAAAGTCCTTCCCATATATGGGGAAGTATTTATGGATACACTGGTGTTATAATGCATGTGGGGGGTGTAATAGATGGTGAATGGATGCAACAACAATGACCATAAAAGCATCATTGTTGAAGCCAAGTGTCTTAGTCCATTGGGACTGCTATAACAAAATGGCACAGACCGGGTGGCTTCTAAACAACAAATATTTATTTCTCAGTTCGGGAGGCCACGAAATCCAAAATCAAGGCACCCACAGATTCCGTGTCTTGTGGGGGCCCCTTTCCTCCCTCAGAGCAGTCTTCTGACTGTAAGCTCTCATGGCGGAAGGAGCAAGGGAATGCTCTCCATCCTCACCTGTAAGGGCCAAGGGATAGCCCTGATGACCTAATCACCTCCCCAAGGCCCCACCTCCCAAGACCATCACTTTGGGCATTAGGTTTCAATATACAATTTGGGGGTGGGGGGGAAACAAACTTTCAACCTGCAGCACCAAGTAATGGGGTAGAAGGGATCCACTTTATTATATAAAGTCAGGTTGTTTGTATGTTTTTTTTCCATTTTTCTTCAAAATCTGAGGGTCCACCATGTGAGGCAATTAGGTCAAAGGATGGCCAGCGGGTCTCTGGAACACATCAGAAGCCACTGTCGAGAAGCATATAGGGCAGTGGTTTCAACTATAGGCTCTGGAAACCACCACCTGAGACTGCCACCATCTATCTATGTGACCTTGGACTTCACTTCTCCAGGCCTCTGTTTCCTCAGATACAAAGTGGAAATAATAATGGGATCTCCTTCACGGAGTTGTCATAAAGATTAAATGAATTCATAGGTATACAGCACTGTCTTAGAACATCATCTGGTCCATTTTGAGCAAGCACTCAAAAAACATCAACTACTATTGTTATTATTATTACACAGGGAAACAAGTTGAAATGAACCACCAGGGTCTCAAAACACATGTATCCAAAATATGTTTTTAATCTTGATGAAGTTCACAAATGGTACAATACTGAGATTTCCTTAAACAAAGTATACAATCATGTTCTTAGACAACAAGGCAAAGCATCACCATTACCGTGTGTCCCTAGAGGCCACAAAGACAATGATTTATTGTCCACCTAAGGTTTGGCAGAGCCGCCATGATCCACAGGATAGCTCTCAAAGAACCAATTTGCTACCAGATAAGCCAATAATAGATGCCATCACACTGACCGCACACAGAATCAAATATAAAAAGAATACACAATACATATGGAATTAGCCTATTTTGCATTCAGTTTCATTCCTTTCAAGTGACAAAGGTGCTTTTTTTCAGTATCTATTGGGATGCAAACATGTATATCTTCCATGGGGCCTTCTCACCAAGTGTTGTCAACAGAAATTAATAGAAGTGGTGAGTTCAGCTTCATGGTTACCTGAGATGGGAAAAAAATAAATAAAAAAGAAGAGGAAGAAGGAGGAGGAAGTGGAGAAGGAGAAGAAAGAGAAATAGAAGAAGGACAAGAAGAGAATAATCACCGTTATTACTAAAAAGAACACACATTTACAGGAGTGCTTCTTGAAACAGCATTTACAAAGTATGGGTCTGAGATGTAAACAGGCTTTTAAGGCAAATGACGAGGGAAAAAAAGCAACTATCAATCAGCAAGCAAGCATTTTTTTTTTTTTCATTTCTCCTCTCAGAAAGATGACACTGCATGTCTGTAGTCTATCCTAGTGCTCTGATTTCAGGCTGAGTTGCTGAAGAAACTCACTACTCAGAAGGAAGAATGTGATTGGAAAGAAGGGATCTCAAGACCCTACCAGGTCCAATGGGGTTCAACATGTGGATCATAACCTCCAAATTCCTTCCCCTCCCATCCAACAGAACAAGGGCGGTCACCTTCTTCCTGGAGTCCAGTAGCTGCTCAGGCATGAAGGTCCCTGCGGCGACGGCCAAAGGCTTCGGAGCCCACGTTGGTGGGCACAAAGTTGTTCTTCACCACAGCTCCAGATCTGCTCAGCAAGCCTGCCAGCCGATGGGTCACACAGGTGGCAGTGTTGCAGGATCTCTTCTGGGCAGTGATGCTGATTTGCAGGATGGAGAAAGAAGGCAAGGCCTATCAGTGAGAGGCGAGAGACAGGAGCCTGCCTCATGGGGCCTTCATAAAGGGAATGGCAGCTCTTCGACATACCACTTAAGAATAAGAGTTTCTCCTAAATGCAATTATCAAAGCTGTTAGGAGAAATGGCCTGGCAGCTTCCGCTAGGAGCCCTGCCCAAAGACCTTCGTGAAAAAAAACCCAGTGCCAGTGATGTGGAAGTGTGTAATCACTATATGGTACACATGAAGCTAATGTTACACCGTACATTAACTAACTGGAATTTAAATAAAAACTTAAAAAGAAAAAAAACCCAGTGCTAAGCTAGACTCCAGGAATCAGGTACTGAAACCTGCACTTCCTGTCACTTACATACAGTCCTTTTAGACCCAGGAGGAAGTGGTCACCGAAGGCCCAGCCCTACCAAGACATGCAAGGAGCACATATAGCAGCCATACAGCAGTCGCAGACACCAACAAAACCACTCTCCATGGGAAAATGAAAATTCCCTGAAGTCTTACCTGGAAGAGGCTCAGAGGGCAGGGATGCAGCATCCTCCCCCAGAAGTGTTTACCTGCTCCTCAGCACACCTGTTCTTGATGGTGGAGCTGGTTCACAGGGACCACTCACCAAGGCCTGTATCCGGCTACGCTGAGGCTAAAGCTACTTCTGAACATAGGTTCTGGTCACTCTCGAGCCTCGGACGGGGACCAGAGTAATGACCACCACGGTGCAAATCCTTTTAGAAAATAGGTTTATTCATCAATGATGAAGCATGAGGGATGAAGCAGAAATTGGAGGACTCTGCCTTGAAATCCTCTGGGATCTCAAAAAGCTTCCCTCACTCTTACCTCTAACCTGGGCTAGAAGTCCTGCTCTCTTCCCTTCCATCCTGAGATCCCCAGTATTCTCGGTCATAAGCAAAGCTACCAATACCAGCTTGAAGAACAAAGTAAGATCTGCATGCGTTAAGTTCATCAATGGGAGCAAGAAGGGAAATCAGGAAAGAGTGGGAGGAGTTCAGTTGGCATCCTGGAGGGCCCCAAAGTGGGGTTAACGGCCCCTCTCCAAGCCGCTGGCTATGTCCCTTTTCTTCCCAGGAGTTTCAGCCCCGAAGCCGATGCCAGAGAATGTATGAAAGTTGTTGAGGTCCTTCGAGTATGTGCCCAGCACACAGGTACTCAGATTACTGCACCGCTTAGCTCGGAAGCTGTCCAGGCTGCAGGGAAAAGACATGCCAGACAATACCATGCACCAGGTCTGCCCTGGAGGGCAGTCATGCAGAAGGTCGGGCCAGGGAGGGGGCACTTCGAGCATAGGCGGGAGGGGCAGGCAGCAGGGCAGCTCACACATCCTCCATCAGGAGAACCTAGAGGTTTGCTGAACCCCAGGCAGGGTGGGGAAGGGCTGCGTGGGGAAGGGGTAGCCTTTTCTAGCATTCCTCATGCTGCATTATGTCAGTCCTCATGCTCTGCACTGAGATTCTCGGGATAGCTGCATGTGCATCACATGCCTCTGACCCACGGGGCCATAGCCAGGCCCGGGGCTGGTGTGTGCTCCAAGCTCAGGGGACACAGGGAGGGAAGGGTGTCTGGCCCCAGGACAACATGCGTGTCTCCACAGATCCTACACAATAAAGACCCCAGACCTACCTCAGACACTGCTCTACCCAAGCCCACCCTCTGCAAAGCCTTTGGCTTCACCTTGCAAATGTGCAATGAAGACTCCTTGTGGGTGTGAAAGAACAACGCACACAGGTTAAATTTCTAAAACATCCTGAGATATAACAAGTCCATCCCCTGGCTTCATACTTACCAGTCCCAAGTCAACCAATGCTGGAAGTGCTCCTCAGTAGGGCAAGACCAATGCCCAGAGTAAGGGATTCTATACGTCCTCATTCCATTTCCTAACAGCTTTCAGGAATGGGCCTCTTTAATGCGTCTAACCACGGTCTCTTGGGCTACACCGGGACCACTGTAGTCCATGGAGCCCAAGCCCGGCTGCACCCCAGGGCCTGGTGAACAGCTGCTGGACTCCTGGCCAGATGTTGTTTTTCCTACCTCTCTGGGATCTGTCCTTTCAGAGACGCCAGGGCAGAGTGGGGGGCCTTACCTGGAGCCCTCCATCTCCTCCTGCTCCTGCTCCAGCTCATTTCTCTGCGTCTGCACAAAGGCCTTCACCAGAGCAGCCAGCAGGAGGCGGCCTTCCTTCTCACTGAGTGCCGTGGGGTCTGGGGGGCTCTCCAAAGCAGACCTGGTGAGGGGAAGCAAAGCCAAGAGAGGCTCTGAGCCCTTGCCTTCCTCCTCCCCAGGATAAGTGGCAAGGCTTCCTGGTCCCTGTGACTCTCCCTGAGGATGTGCCCTCCACCCCCACGCCCCCTCGCAGGGCTGAATTCAATGTCCCCCCACGGGTCTTGTAGCCTTGTGGCAGTGACTTCAGAGGCACAGAACTGCCTGATCCCAGGGGCAGTAGAAGGGGAATGCTCTATGGCTTCGGGCTGCCTCACCTGAATGGTGCCGCCTGGAGGCTGCCTGCCTGGCACAGGACCAAGATGCTGAAAGCCAAGAAGGGGGAGGTCTTCCAGAAGCCCATGATGCCTCTCTGTAAGGAGAGAAAGACATTACCACTGCATGGGGACCAAGCAAGGCCTGGAGCCCACACACCTGGGTTCCTGTCCTGCCTCTGCCACAACGGCCTTGTGGCTTCAGGCAAGTTACCCACCTCCCCAAGCCTCCGTGCATTTGCCAGAGGGGCTGCTGTGAACCTCAAAAGATACCAGGCCGTGAACGGCTTGGTAGAGCAGAAACAGGTGTCCCGGGGTGTGGTGGAGTTCTGTGGAAAATCAGGGAGAAGCCACACACGAGTGCATGCACACAAACGCACACCTTTTGCCTTCTGCAGAGACCAAGAGGGGACCCACCCTCATAAGATAAGTTCTTCCACTGCGCCTGTCTGCTCAGGGACTGAGAAATCTACGGCCATCTTCCCCTCGGCTGGACCCCCGCTAAGGCGTGGCAGAGGAAAGAGGGAAAGGTACCTTGGGAAGGAGCACTGATCTCTCAGTGCGTGGGTTTGGACTTGGGGAAAATTTTAACGTGCCAGTTACTGGTGTCTGGGCTCTGGCAGCCCAGCCCCCTAGGCTGGAGCGCAGTTTAGCTGTAGGTGCGGGTGGCGAGCATCCGGAGGTGAGCCCCCCGTCCTGCTCGGCTGACTGCACACCCCCAGGTCTCCGCAAGTGTCTCAGGGACGCTCGTGGGCTGGCGGCACCTCATAGGAAGGCTCCAGGCTCCACCGTCCCCAGAATCAAACGTGATCCCTCAGGACACAGATCGCGCAGGGCACTCCCAAACCAAACTCAGGCTGGATCCTGCACGCCAAGGTGCACCAAAGCAGGGGCCCGCAGACCCGCCTACCTGAGCTCGCGGAGCTTCCAGCTCCCAGGCGAAGCCCTAGGAATGCTTGGAGTTCCACCTGCGCTAACTAGAAGACAGTGCTCCGACTGTCCCAACCGCCCTCCTACCCCTGAGCCGGACAGAGAACTAGGAGCACCTGCCTGTAGCTGGGCCGCAATGGCCTTGAGAGGCAAAAAGAAAGGCAGACAGTTGGAGCAAACTAGATGAACTAGTCGAGAGGCAAGTTACTAGAGTGAGCGGAGTGGGAAGTTCCTCACCTGGAGCCTGGAGTTTCTGGACAGCTGTAGCGGCCGGTCCGCCCCGATGGACACAACGCCTGCTGCGGGCGTCTTCCCCGCGGAGCTCTGGTCTCTTATTCCAGCGATAGTGGGAGGGGAGTCCCCACGAGTCGGCGCGGCCAATCCAAAGTGGCCAGGACCGACCCAGCTCCAATTGCGTCATTGCTCGCGCTCCCTGCACTGGTTCTCTAGGGAGGGGAACCATCGGCTCTAGCTGTCTTTGCAATGAGGTCATTGCTTGGAGAGCTGGCGGGCGGGGAGGGGTGGAGAGCTTTCGACGTCCAGAGAGTGGGGGCCAAGCGGGGAATTTGGCGTCACCTACAGTGAGGGGCCAGAGGAGCTTCTCTCACTTTCTTGGTGCCTGAACTCCGACCTCAAAGCACCTCCAACTATGCCAGTACCGACCCCAGACTGGCCGCCTGGACCCCCAGGAGGTTAAACAGCAGTCTGGGGTTCTAAAAAGGCATCTCAGCTGAAAGAGCCCACTGTAAAAGAGTTGGATGGGGGCGGGGGGAATGGGAGGGAACTCGAAAGATTAATCTCCTTGGACCACCTTGGGTACTCCTGAGATATCCCCTGCTCTCCCCCACCCCCCACTCCACCTGCGCCTTGGCACCCTGCGCTATGCAAAGTAGCTTTGCTTCTAGTCTGGCGAGCCAAGCCGCCTTCGCCTCACTCGTCTGGGACAGGTGGGAGTGGGAGGGAGGACTGGGGAAGGGGCTAAGCCGGCACTGGCTACACCGAGCGCTAGGCATTTCCCTCCTACTCCCGAGACCTCGACTGCGGGCTCAGCACCCTCCACTCTAACCCAGGACCCTCCACTGCAGCGCCGCGGTTGGTTTACACAGCTGTCCTGTGCTTCGGGCTTCTGTTTGCCAAGCTGCTGGGCTGGGACAGCCTGTGCCCGGGTTTCTACCGGTGTCTCTCCACACCCATGCCCCACTTCTCTGAAGCGCTTGATTGCTGAGTGGGCGGGGGTCC
>NW_028054421.1:0-8789 GCF_054177405.1 Leptonychotes weddellii
TCTTGTAAGCGCTGTGAATTGTGCAAGACTGTTGAATCTCAGATCTGTACCTCTGAAACAAATAATGCAATATATGTTAAGAAAAAAAAAAGAAGAAGAAGAAGAAGGTAGCAGGAGGGGAAGAATGAAGCGGGGGAAATCGGAGGGGTAGACAATCATGAGAGACGATGGACTCTGAAAAACAAACTGTGGGTTCTAGAGGGGAGGGGGGTGGGAGGATGGGTTAGCCTGGCGGTGGGTATTGAGGAGGGCACATTCTGCATGGAGCACTGGGTGATATGCACAAACAATGAATCATGGAACACTACATCTAAAACTAATGATGTAATGTAGGGGATTAACATAAGAATTAAAAAAAAAAAAGAACTAGAGAAAAAGCAACAAACAATGCCTAAGCCACACATTAGAAGAGAAATCATTAAGATTAGAGCAGAGATCAATGAATTAGAAACCAGAAATACAGTAGAGCACATCAACAAAAGTAGAAGCTGGTTCTTTGAAAGAATTAATAAAATCGATAAACCACTGGCCAGATTTATCCAAAAGAAAAGAACAGGACCCACCCAAATTAATAAAATTATGATTGAAAGGTGAGCAATCATGACTAACACCAAGGAAATAGAAACAATTATTAGAAATTATTATCAACAACTATATGCCAAGAAATTAAGTAACCTGGAAAAAATGGATGCCTTCCTGGAAACCAATTAACTACTAAGACTGAAACAGGAAGAAATAGACAACCTGAATAGAGCAATACACCGTAACCAAATTGAAATAGTGTTCAAAAACCTCCCAAAAAATAAGAGTCCAGGGCCTGATGGATTCCTTGAGGAATTCTACCAAACATTCAAAGAAGAAATAATACCTATTCTCCTGAAGCTCTATCAAAAAATAGAAAGAGAAGGAAAGCTTCCTGACTCATTCTATGAGGCCAGCATTACCTTGATCCCCAAACCAGGCAAAACCCCATCAAAAAGGAGAATTTCAGACCAATATCCCTGATGAATATGGATGCCAAAATTCTCAAACAAATCCTAGCTAGTAGGATCCAACATTACATTAAAAGGATCATCCACCACGACCAAGTGGGATTTATACTTGGGATGCAAGGGTAGTTCAAACTTCATAAATCAATCAATGTGATAGAACATGTTAATAAGAGGAGAGAGAAGAACTATATGGTCCTCTCCATTTATGCAGAAAAAGCATTTGACAAAATACAACATCTTTTCCTGATTAAAACTCTTCATAGAATAGGGATAGAATGAACATTCCTCAAGTTCATAAAATCCATCCATGAAAAACCCACAGCGAATATCATTCTCAATGGGGAAAAGCTGAGAGCCTTTCCCTTAAGATCAGGAACATAACAAGGATGGCCAATCTCGCCACTATTGTTCAACATAGTACTAGAAGTCCTAGCAACAACAATCAGACAACAAAAAGAAATAAAATATATTCAAATTGGCAAAGAAGAAGTCAAACTCTCTCTCTTTGCAGATGACATGACACTTTATGTGGAAAACCCAAAAGGCTCCACCCCCAAATACCTAGAACTCATACAGCAATTCAATAATGTGGCAGGATACAAAATCATTGCATAGAAATCAGTTGCTTTTTTATACTCTAATATTGTAACTCTGGAAAAAGAAATTAGAGAATTGATTCCATTTACAATAGCACCAAAAACCATAAGATACCTTGGAATAAATCTAACCAAAGAGGTAAAGGATCTATACTCTAGGAACTACAGAACACTCATGAAAGAAATTGAAGAAGACACAAAAAGATGGAAAAACATTCCATGCTCATGGATCGGAAGAATAAACATTGTTAAAATGTCTACTCTGCCCAGAACAATCTATACCTTCAGTGCCATCCTGATCAAAATACCAATGGCATTTTTCAAAGTGCTGGAACAAAAAATTCTAAAATTTGTATGGAATCAGAACAGACCCTGAATCGCCAAGGAAATGTTGAAAGAGAAAAACAAAGCTGGGGGCATCAAGTTGCGTGATCTCAAGCTATATTACAAAGCTGTGATCACCAAGACAGGTTGGTACTGGCACAAAAACAGACACATAGACGAATGGAACAGAATAGAGAGCCCAGATATGGACCCACAACTCTATGGTCAAATAATCTTTGACAAAGCAGGAAATAGCATGCAATGGAAAAAAGACAGTCTCTTCAATAAATGGTGCTGGGAAAATTGGACAGCTATATACAGAAGAATGAAACTTGACCATTCTCTTACACCATACACAAAGAACCTCAAAATGGATGAAAGTCCTCAATGTGAGACATGAATCCATCAAAATCCTAGAGGAGAACATAGGCAATAACCTCTTTGACATCAGCCACAGCAACTTCTTTCAAGAACACTTCTCCAAAGGCAAGGGAAACAAAAGGGAAAATGAACTTTTGGGACTACAGTAAGATAAAAATCTTCTGCACAGCAAAGGAAACAGTCAACAAAACAAAGAGCGAACCCACGGAATGGGAGAAGGTATTTGCAAATGACACTACAGATAAAGGGCTGGTATCCAAGATCTATAAAGAACTCAAACTCAACACCCAAAAAACAAATAATCATGTCAAAAAATGGGCAGAAGACATGAAAAGACACTTCTCTGAAGAAGACACACGAATGGCTAACAGACACATGAAAAAATGTTCATCATCATTAGCCATCAGGGAAATTCAAATCAAAACCACATTGAGATACCACCTTACACCAGTTAGAATGGCAAAAATGGACAGGGAAAGAAACAACAAATGTTGGAGAGGTTGTGGAGAAAGGGGAACCCTATTACCCTGTTGGTGGGAATGTAAGTTGGTACAACCACTTGTGAAAACAGTATGGAGGCTCCTTAAGATGTTAAAAATAGAGCTACCCTACCACTCAGCAATTGCACTACTAGGTATTTATCCCAAAGACACAGATGTAGTGAAAAGAAGGGCCATATGTACCCCAGTGTTCATAGCAGCAATGTCCACAATAACCAAACTGTGGAAAGAGCCAAGATGCCCTTCAACAGATGAATGGATAAAGAAGATGTGGTCCATATATACAATGGAATATTACTCAGCCATCAGAAAGGATGAATACCCCACTTTTGTGTCTATATGGATGGGACTGGAGGAGATTATGCTAAGTGAAATAAGTCAAGCAGAGAAAGTCAATTATATGGTTTCACTTATTTGTGAAACATAAGGAATAGCATAGAATACATTAGGAGAAGGAAGGAGAAAATGAAGGGGGGAAATTGGAGGGGGAGTGGTACCATGAGAGACTATAGACTCTGAGAAACAAACTGAGGGTTTTAGAGGGAAGAGGGGTGGGGGGATGGGTTAGCCCAGTGATGGGTATTATGGAGGGTATGTATTGCATGGAGCATTGGGTGTTATATGCAAACAATTAATCATGGAACACTATATCGAAAACTAATGATGTACTGTATGGTGACTAATGTAACATAATAAAATTTTTAAAAAATAGAATCACTATATTGTACACCTGAAGCTAATATTACACTACATGTTAATTAACTGGAATTTAATTTGAAAAATTTAAACATTTTAAGGGTTTTATTTAAATTCTAGTTAGTAACATGCAGTTTAGTATTAGCTTCAGGTGTACAATAGAGTGATTCAACACTTTCATAAAACACCCATTTGGTCATCACAACAAGTACACTCCTTAATCCCTTTCACCAATTTAACCCACGTCTCTACCTCCCCTCTATTAAGCATCAGTTTGTTCTCTATAGTTTAGAGTCTGTTTCTTGGTTTGCCTCTTTCTCTCTTTTTTTCCTTGATGCTCTTCTCTTTTGTTTCTTACATCCCACATATGAGTGAAATTATTGTTATTATTATTAGTCTTTCTCTGACTGACTTATTTCACTTAGCATAATACTCTCCACCTCCATCCATACCATTGCAAATGGCAAGATTTCATTCCTTTTTATGGATGTTTAATATTTATGGCTGATTAATAATATATACACACACCCCACATCTTCTATATGCATTCATCAGTTGAAGGACACTTGGAGTATTTCCAGAATTTGGGTATTTTAGATAATTCTACTGTAAATATCAGGGTGCATATATCCCTTTGAATTAGTATTTTCGTACTGTTTGGGAATATACCTAGTAATGCAATTGCTGGGTCATAGGGTAGTTCTATTTTTAACTTTTTGAGGAACCTCTATACAGATTTCCACAGATGCTGCACCAGTTTGCATTCCCAGCAACAGGGCAAGAGGGTTCCTCTTTCTACACATTCTCACCAACATATGTTTTTCGTGTTGTTGATTTTATTCATTCTCACAGGTGTGAGGTGATATCTCATTGTAGTTTTGTGTTTTCCTGATGATGAATGAGGTTGAGCATCTCTTCATGTGTCTTTTGGTCATCTCTATGTCTTTGGGAAAACGTCTATTCATGTCATCTGGCCATTTTTAAATTGGATTATTTGTTTTTGTGTGTGGAGTTATGTGAGTTCTTTGTATATTCTGGATACTAACTCCTTATCAGATATGTAATTTGGAAATATCTTCTCCCATTTGTAGGTTGAATTTTAGTTTCATTGATTGTTTCCTTTGCTGTGCAGAAGCTTTGCATTTTGATGAAGTCCTAATAGTCTATTTTTGCTTTTTTCCCACTTGCCTCAGGAGACATATCTAGAAAGAACTTGGTACCACTGATGTCAAATAGTTTACTGCTTATGTTTTCTTCTAGGACTTTTATGGTTTTAGGTCTCACATTTCGGTCTTTCATCAATTTTGAATTTATTTTTTGTGTATGGTGTAAGAAAGTGGCCCAGTTTCATTC
This sequence comes from Leptonychotes weddellii, assembly GCF_054177405.1. NCBI lineage: Eukaryota > Metazoa > Chordata > Mammalia > Carnivora > Phocidae > Leptonychotes > Leptonychotes weddellii. The sequence continues at coordinate 4,843 of NW_028054421.1, forward strand.
TTTTGAATGTTGCTGTCCAGGTTTCCCAACACCATTTGTTGAAGAGACTGTCTTTTTCCCATTGGGTATTCTTTCCTGCTTTGTGGAAGATTAACTAATATAACTTGTTGCATGGAATTGTGATGCCTCCAGTTTTGTTTATCTTTTTCAAGGTTGCTTTGGATATTCTGTCTTTTGTGATTCCATACAAATGTTAAGATTTTTTGTTCTAACTCTGTGAAAAACACTGTTGGTACTTTGACAATGATTGCATTAAAAGTGTAGATTGCTTTGGGTAGTATAGACGTTTTAACAGTATTTGTTCTCCCAGTCCATGAGCATGGAATATCTTTCTATTTCTTTGTGTCATCTTTAATTTCTTTCATCATAGTTTTCAAGTACAGGTCTTTCACCTCCTTGGTTAGGTTTATTCCTAGGTATTTTATTGTTTTTGGTGCAATTTAAATGAGATTGATTCCTTAATCTCTTTTTTTTAAATTTTATTATGTTAGTCACCAAACAATACATCATTAGTTTTTAACGTGGTGATCCATGATCCATTGTTTCTGTATAACACCCAGTGCTCCATGCAGTACGTGCCCTCCTTAATACCCATCACCGGGCTAACCTATCCCCCCTCCCCCCTCCCCTCTAAAACCCTGTTTGTCTCTCAGAGTCCATATTCTTTCATGGTTCATTACTCCCTCCAATTCTCCTTAATCTCTTGTTCTGTTTCTTCATTTTTGGTGTATAAGTATGCAACTGATTTTTGCAAATTGATTTTGTACCCTGTTATTACTGAATTATTTATCAGTTCTTGTAGTTTATTAATGGAGTTGTTATTGTTTTCCATAAAGAGTTTCATGTCATCTGAAAATAGTGGAAGTTTGACTTCTTCCTTACCGATTTGGATGCATTTTCTTTCTTTTTGTTGTCTTATTACTGTGGCTAGGACCTCAGGTACCATGTTAAATAAAAGGGGTGAGAGTGGACTGCTCTAGCAGTTCTATTTTTTTAAAGATTTTATGTATTTATTTGAGAGAGAGAAAGAGACAGAGAGAGAGAGGTTGAGAGAATGAGTGAGAGCAGGGGCAGAGGGAGAAGCAGACTCCCTGTGGAGCAGGGAACCCCATAGAGGACTCGATCCCAGGACCCTGGGATCATGACCTGAGCCAAAGACAGATGCTTAACTGACTGAGCCACCCAGGCACCCCTCTATCAGTTCTAGTAGAACTTGTTTCAGTTTTGGTAGTTTATATATTTCTAAGAATTTATCCATTTCTTCCAGGTTGTCCAATTTGTTGGCATATAGTTTTTCCTAATATTCTCTTATGATTGTATTGGTGGTGTTGGTTGTTATTTCTCCTCTCTCATTTGTGATTTTATTAATTTAAGTCCTTTCTCTTTTCTTTTTGATAAGTTTGACTAGAGATTTATCCATTTTATTATTTTTTCAAAGGACAAGCTCCTGCTTTTATTGATCTGTTCTATTGATTTTTGGGTTCTTTTTTTTAAATGCATTTTAACTCTTTTTTAAAATTTATTTATTTATTTATTGACAGAGAGAGACACAGCAAGAGAGGGAACACAAGCAGGGGGAGTGGGAGAGGGAGAAGCAGGCTTCCTGCAGAGCAGGGAACCTGATGCGGGGCTGGATCCCAGAACCCTGGGAGCATGACCTGAGCCGAAGGCAGATGTTTAATGACTGTGCCACCTGTTCTAATCTTTATTATGTTCTTCCCTCTGCTGGCTTTAGGCTTTATCTGCTGTTCTTTTTCTAGTTCCTTTAGGTGTAAGCTTAGGTTGTTTATTTGAGATTTTCCTTGCTTCTTGAGGTAGGCCTGTATTGCTATGTACCTCCCTCTTAGGACCACTTTTGTTGCATCCCAAAGGTTTGGGGCTGTTGTGTTTTCATTTTTATTTGTTTTCATATATCTTTTACTTCCTGTTTGATTTTCTGGTTGACCCATTCAGTGTTTAGTAGCATGTTGTTTGACCTCCATATATTTGTGTTTTTTCTTGTGGTTGACTTCTAATTTCATAGTATTGTGGTCAGAAAAGGTTCATGGTATGACTTCAGTGTTTTTGTATTTGTTGAGGCCTGTTTTGTGACTTAATATATGATCTATTATGAGAATGTTCCATGTGCATGTGAATATTTATTTTGCTGTTTTAGAATGCAATGTTAAGTCCAGTGGTCTAGTGTGTCATTCAAAGCCATTGTTTCCTTGTTTATTTTCTGTTTACATGACATGTCCATTGATGCAAGTAGGGTGCTAAAATCCCCTACTATTATTTTATTATTATTTATTTGTTCCTTTATGTTTGTCGTTAATTATTTTACATATATGGGTGCTCTTATGTTGGTTGCATAAATATTTACAATTGTTAGATCTTGTTTGATTGTTCCCTTTATTATTATATGGTGCCCTTTTTCATCTCTTGTCTTCATGTTAAAGTATAGTATTTCCAATATAAGTAATGGTATTGTGGCTTTCTTTTGACATCCATTTGCATAATAAATGTTTCTCCACCCCCTCACTTTTAATCTGCAGGTGTCTTTAGGCCTAAAATGAGTCTCTTGTAAGCAGCATATAGGTGGGTCTTTTTTTTTTTATCCATTGTGACACCCTATGTCTTTTGATTGGATCCTTTAGTCCATTTACAACAAACTGAGGGATCTAGAGGGGAGGGGGGTGGGGGGTGGGTTAGCCTGCTGATGGGTATTAAAGAGGGCACATACTGCATGGAGCACTGGGTGTTGTACGCAGAAAATGAATCATGGAGCACTACATCAAAAACTAATGATGTAATGTATGGTGATAACATAACATAATAAAAAAATAAAGTAATTATGGATAGACATGTATTTAGTGCTGTTTTATCATTTCTTCTGGCACAATTTCTGGAAATTTCCTTTGATCCTTTTTTGTCTTTGTCACTTTTGGTCTCCTTTCTACTTAAAGAGTACCCTTCAATATTTCTTGCAGGGCTGGTTTAGTGGTCACAGACTCTTTTAGCTTCATCTCTACTTCTATTTTGGATGATAGCTTTGCTGAATAAAGTATTCTTGGCTGCAGATATTTCCCGTTCAGCATGTTGAATATATCATGCCTCTCCCTTCTGGCTTGCAAAGTTTCTTTTTCTTTTTCTTTTTTTTTAAAAAGATATATTTATTTATTTTATTTATTAATTTATTTTTTAAATTTTATTATGTTATGTTAGTCACCATACAATACACCATTAGTTTTTGATGTGGTGATCCACGATCCATTGTTTTCATATAACACCCAGTGCTCCATGCAGTACGTGCCCTCCTTAATACCCATCACTGGGCTAACCCATACCCCCTCCCCTCTCCCCTCTAAAACCCTGTTTGTTTCTCAGAGTCCATAGTCTCTCATGGTTCATCTCTTCCTCCAATTTCCCCCCTGTCATTTTTCCCTTCCTTCTCCTAATGTCCTCCATGCTATTCCTTATGTTCCACAAATAAGTGAAACCATATGATAATTGACTTTCTCTGCTTGACTTATTTCACTTAGGATAATCTCCTCCAGTCCCATCCATGTTGATGCAAATGGTAGCTATTCATCCTTTCTGATGGCTGAGTAATATTCCATTGTATATATGGACCACATCTTCTTTATCCATCCATCTGTTGAAGGACATCTTGGCTCTTTCCACAGTTTGGCTATCGCGGACATTGCTGCTTTGAACATTGGGGTGCATATGGCCCTTCTTTTCACTACATCTGTGTCTTTGGGGTAAATACCCAGTATGGCAATTGCTGGGTCATAGGGTAGCTCTATTTTTAACTTTTTGAGGCACCTTCACACTGTTTTCCAAAGTGGCTGTACCAACTTGCATTCCCACCAACAGTGTAAGAGGGTTGCCCTTTCTCCACAACCTCTCCAACATTTGTTGTTTCTTTCCCTGTCCATTTTTGCCATTCTAACTGGTGTAAGGTG
>NW_028054422.1:0-399 GCF_054177405.1 Leptonychotes weddellii
AAAACTGCTGGCTTAAGTCACAGCTTCCCAACTGATGTGCACAGAAGGGTTTTAGAAGCCCAGAAATATTGATCGCTTTCGAGCCCTCTGTGGCCCATTGTCTCTCACTTTCATTTATCACAGTGTATGGAAAAATTTTCTCTGTGTACCAGACATGAAAACGGGTTGGGGAGAAGTAGGCTAGGGCAGCGTGCCTAACAGAGGTTGTCACACTAAATTATTACCGGTTATTAACCCTTTAGCATGAAGATTTTTTTTTCCCTAATTCTCGAAGTAAAGGAAATGTATTATCAAGGAAATCTTGGTAGGGGAGATGAGGGAAATACAGGTCATAAACCAGCACTCTCAGGAAGGAAAGAATTGAGTGGGAGGCCACAGGAGAAGGCCGGAAACAGGATT
>NW_028054423.1:0-399 GCF_054177405.1 Leptonychotes weddellii
AAATCTACTTCTAGGAAGTAATCCTATTCATATACTCAAAAAGTGGAAAAAGATGTGTGTATAAGATGATACATCAGGTGTTTGTAATGACAAAAGATTTGAAACAGTAGCTAAGATTTATATAGTGCCCAAAATGGATCAGTTCTAAGCTTTTTATGTGTACTCATTTATTTAATTCTCATGATCACCTTATGAAGTAAGAGATAGAGAAACTGAGGTTAAGTAAGTTAGCCACAGTTACACAGTAAGTGAAATGGATCAGGATTTGAACTCAAAGCAGTTTGGCATTACTTTTATTCCTCGACTCCTATCCCATCAGTAGGGAACTAGTAAAATAAAACTATACAATTGTGTAAAACAACAACAACAACAAAAACATTTTAGGTACAAAATATCTTC
>NW_028054424.1:0-399 GCF_054177405.1 Leptonychotes weddellii
AAAAAAAAAAGGAGGGAGATTATTCTAGATCATGGAGAGTAAAGAGACAAGTAAATGCAGAGTGGGGTCCTTAAAATAGGTATAAAAGAAATTTTGAGTAATTGGAGAAATTTAAATACGGATTATAGATTAGGTAATATTAATGTATCAATGTTAAACTTCCTGAGGGTAAAATGATATCATGGCGAAATAGACAAATACCCTGTTTTTAGGAGATGCCAATGAACTATGGGGGTTCAGCAGGGGAGGCTGGGGGATGGTAAATGAAGCGCAATGTTAACATCTGATGAATGTATGTGGAGAGTATGTAGGTGTCATTGCACTAATCTATGAACTTTTCTGTAGGTTTGAAATACTTTCAAACAAAAGTTGGAGAGGTAAATGTTAAGACAAGATGGC
>NW_028054425.1:0-399 GCF_054177405.1 Leptonychotes weddellii
TAATATAAAATATTAATATCACTTATAATATAAAGGATATAATATACTGAGAGCTTCTGCTCTCTTTTTGCTGAAGATCAGGTCTCCCACCCTTTCCTTACATCTTATAAATCCTAAGTCTTCTAAGTTTCTAAGTTAAGTTCTTCTCCACAAGTTCTGTTTTATTTTAGAAACACTCCCAATGGATAGGGAATCATGGAGAGGCAATACCTGCTCTTAGTGCTGCTGCTTAGTATTGTTCAGATGTCTAGTATTTCTGAACTGGCCTGGTCTCAGGGTTTGGTCATGTATTTTACAGCTATTTCAGTTGTTTACTGTTGAAAGGAGTAAATAATCTTTCTTCTTTTTATACTCAGGGAAATTACCTTTAGTTTATAGAGATGAGAATGTCCTTAGACA
>NW_028054426.1:0-399 GCF_054177405.1 Leptonychotes weddellii
TGGTGACCAATACTAAGTATTTCGTTCAATTTTCACTGCAACCCTGTCAGCTAGAGGACGATGATTATCATCAGGCACAGTAGAAGCAGCTCAAGTGCAGCAATGCTAGGTCATTTGCCCCAAGGTCACACTGCTAGCAAATGGAAGGCTAGGGAAATATTTAGGCCAAGGCCAGCTGACTGCAAAGTGTCCACACCCTATGATACTGAATCCCATACAGGGTCAGTTCCCAATATACAATAGTCCTATTTTCTTTTGTCTTGAAAGCACTCAGGCTGAGGAGTGACAACATGTCATGCGCATAAACTGAGCTTTTGCGTATTTCAGTGCACATCCCATGGCCCTCCCTCTTCTGACGGAGAAGAAAACTCAAACTCACCCTCCCCACCCCCTCCTTGG
>NW_028054427.1:0-399 GCF_054177405.1 Leptonychotes weddellii
AGCCACATACATTCAGATTAGCCTGTGATCAAGGACAGAAGGTGTTCCTTGGAGTTATGATATATTGGTTATTCTCATACAATGAATGCTATGTTATTTCTTATCCTGTACCTTTTTTAAAACCTAGCTAACATTAGAGCTGGGTGAAGTTTATAAGTTTGAATGTTAACTCAATCCCAAGGAACTCTGCTAATAGAGTAACATTTTAGAACAGAACACTAATCTTAGTAAATAAGTAGCAGTCCTGACATGTAATAAGCTTGGAAATTGTCATTCCATCCTTACAGCAAAGAAAAAGCTGAATAAACAAAAGCCAGTGACTTTTCTTGGACCCATCAGAGAACTGAGTTTGTAGGGCAAAACACCACCCCCCAAAATCTAGAAAGACAAGCAAGTAAA
>NW_028054428.1:0-399 GCF_054177405.1 Leptonychotes weddellii
GGAGCCTGCTTCTCCCTCTGACCCTCTCCTCTCTCATGCTGTTTCTCTCTCGCTCGCTCTCCAATAAATAAATAAATAAAATCTTTTAAAAAAAAAAGATTTTATTTATTTATTTGACAGAGACAGAGATAGCGAGAGCAGGAACACAAGCAGGGGGAGTGGGAGAGGGAGAAGCGGGCTCCCCGCTGACCAGGGAGCCCGATGCAGGGCTCAATCCCAGGACCCTGGGATCATGACCTGAGCCGAAGGCAGACGCTTAATGACTGAGCCATCCAGGCACCCCTGTCAAATATCCTTCTTAAACTCTCCTCAACTCCTGGGTTTGAATGAGCCATTTTTCCTCTGGGAGCCTGACTTATACAAAAAGTCAAGGGGGGGCCTGGCTGGCTCAGTCAGTGG
>NW_028054429.1:0-399 GCF_054177405.1 Leptonychotes weddellii
AACTTTCATTATCCGCAGTATATACTCTGTACTCATTACCATTCTCCTCTCCCACTGGCCCTGGGTCATCTCTCTTCTCTCTGTCTTTATGAATTTGCCTATTCTTGGTACATCACATAAGTGGAATCACACAATATGTGTCCTTCTATGTCTGGCTTATTTTGCTTAGCATAATACTTTCAAGGTCCAGGATGTGAGGACGATCTGGCTGCGACATCTGTCACCCCATTGATCGCCAGGGTTGATTCGGCTGATCTGGCTGGCTAGGCGGGTGTCCCCTTCCTCCCTCACCGCTCCATGTGCGTCCCTCCCGAAGCTGCGCGCTCGGTCGAAGAGGACGACCTTCCCCGATAGAGGAGGACCGTTCTTCGGTCAAGGGTATACGAGTAGCTGCGCTCC
>NW_028054430.1:0-399 GCF_054177405.1 Leptonychotes weddellii
AGGAGGCACAGGCTCCATTCATTAGCAAAACCAGTCCTGGCTATTATCTTTAATACGTAGACTGAGTCTTCATTGCATGTTCATCTACTCCATTCACTCTTTGTGGGTCTAGAATTTGATTCTGAAATCAGGTCAACAATTTCAGAATTGCAATTTGTTGATAGAGTAGTGGTTTTTAAAATGTTCCCATGTTCGGGGCACCTGGGTGGCTCAGTTGGTTAAGCGACTGCCTTCGGCTCAGGTCATGATCTCGGGGTCCTGGGATCGAGCCCCACATCGGGCTCCCTGCTCGGCGGGAGGCCTGCTTCTCCCTCTCCCACTCCCCCTGCTTGTGTTCCTGCTCTCGCTGTCTCTGTCTCTGTCAAATAAATAAATAAAATCTTTAAAAAAAAAAAATGT
>NW_028054431.1:0-399 GCF_054177405.1 Leptonychotes weddellii
TCAATAAAGTAAGCTAAAGAAAAGAAAATGTTATTAAGAAAATCATAAGGATGAGAAAATACATTTATAGTACTGTACTGTATTTATAAAAAAAAAATCCATGTATATAAATGGACCTGTGTCATTCAAACCTGCGTTGTTCAGGAGGTCAATTGACTCTTCTTCCTCATTTTCCCTTTATTTCACATGAAATCCTCTTCATTATGTTACCCACCTAATATTGCTATTTAAGCCTGGGAAGCCACTGAAATGCTCTCCCTCATCATCATAGACACTATCTTTTTTTTTTTTAAATTTTTTTATTTATTTATTTGAGAGAGAGAGAGAGAGAAACAGCATGAGAGGGGATAGGGTCAGAGGGAGAAGCAAGCTCCCCGCTGAGCCGGGAGCCCGATGTGG
>NW_028054432.1:0-8789 GCF_054177405.1 Leptonychotes weddellii
TTCTAGAGGGGAGGGGGGTGGGAGGATGGGTTGGCCTGGTGGTGGGTATTGAGGAGGGCACCTTCTGCATGGAGCACTGGGTGTTATGCATAAACAATGAATCATGGAACACTTCATCTAGAACTAATGATGTAATGTATGGGGATTAACATAAGAATAAAAAAAAAAAGATATCTGGGATGAAGACAATCTCTTGGTCTCATGAAAGTAAGCAGTAGCTAGGTATGAGGTGGTTTTTTCTTAAAGATTTTATTTATTTATCTTAGAGAGAGTGTGTGAGCAGGGAGAGGAATAGGGGAGGGAGAAGATGAGGGAAAGAGTCTCAAGCGGACTCCACCTGAGCACAGATTCTGACTCAGGGCTTGATCTCACAATCCCAAGATGGTGACTTGACCTGAAACTGAGTCAGACACTTAACTGACTGAGCCACCCAGGTGCCCCATGAGTATTTGTCTTAAACTAAAGAGTATTAATATTAAAAGTAAAGATTAATACATAATATAAAAACAGTAGGGAAAATCAATGAACCAAAAAGGTTGTTCTTTAAAATATCAACAAAATTGACAAATCCTTAGCTAAACTGACCAAGAAAAAAAAAAAAAGAAGAAGCAAATTACTAAAATCAGGAAGGAAAGAAGGGACATCACTACCAATTTAAAGAAATGAAAAAGATCATAAAGGTATACTATGAATAAATGTTTGCCAACAAATTGGAAAACCTAGATGAAATGGACAGTTCTTAAAAGAACATAAATTACCAAAACTAAATCAAGAAGAAATAGAAAATATATACAGACCTATTAATATTGAAGATATTTAATTAGCAATTTTAGAACTTACCACAAAGAACAGCCCAGGCCCATATTCACTTAACTGGTGAATTCTATCAAACATTTAAAAAATGCAAGTGTTTTTTTTTTTTTAAAGATTTTATTTATTTATTTGAGAGAGAGAGAACGAGAGACAGAGAGCACGAGAGGGAAGAGGGCAGAGGGAGAAGCAGACCCCCCGCTGAGCAGGGAGCCCGATGTGGGACTCGATCCCGGGACTCCAGGATCATGACCTGAGCCGAAGGCAGTCGCTTAACCAACTGAGCCACCCAGGCGCCCAAAAAATGCAAGTGTTTGTAACTCTTTGAAAAATAAAAGAGGAAAGAACACTGCCTAACTCATTTTATGAAGCCTGTATTACCCTGAGAATAAAAGCACACAAAAACATCACAAGAAAATAAAACTGTAGACAAACATCCCTTATAAATATGGATTCAAATGTCCCTATCAAAATACTAGCAAATCAAATCTGGCATCTTTCAAAAAGGACTATGCACCACAATTTATTCCAGGAATACAAAATAATAATAATAATAATAATAATAATAATAATAATAATAATAATAAAATACATCATTTTAATGGGAAAAGGATGAAAACCACATAATCAACTCAGTAGATACAGACAAAGCATTTGATAAAATCTAACTCTTCCATTATAAAATCACTTGCTGGGGTGCCTGGGTGGTGAGTTGGTTAAGTATCTGACTGTTGGTTTTGGCTCAGTTCATGATATCCAAGTCATGATCTCTGGGTCATGTGATCAAGCCCCACTTCAGGCTCCATGCTCAGCATAGAGTCTGCTTGGAGTTTCTCTCTCTCTCTCTCTCCCTGTGCCCCTTCCCCTTTTTTAAAATAAATAAATAAATCTTTAAGTTTTTTTTTTTAAATCACTTGCCAAACTAGGAATAGAAGGGAACTCATTCACCATGATAAAGGGTGTCTATGAAAGACACACAACTAAGATCAGGAACAAGTCAAGAAGTCTGTTCTCACCACTTCTATTCAACATTGTGTTGGAAGTTCTAGTCAGGGTAATCAGGTAAGAAAAAGAAATGAAAGGCATCCAGATTAGAAAGGAAAAAGTAAAACTATCTCTGTAGATGATATGATTACATAGGAAAAAAATCTTAAGGAATTCATTAAAAAAAAAAAAAACTATTAGAACTAAGACACATGTTCAGCAAGATTGTGAGCTACTAGATCATTATACAAAAACCTATTGTATTTCCATACAGAAGAAACAAATAATCCAAAAATGAAATTAAGAACACAATTCCATTTATAATAGAATCGAAGGGAAGAAAATACTTAGGAATAAATTTAAGGAAATAAGTTAAACACTCATACTCTAAAAACTACAAAACATAATAGAAGAAAGTTTATAAGATCTCAATAAATTGAAAGATATCCTATATTCATGGATTGGTAAGACCTAATATTGTTAAAATGGCAAATACTCCTTAAATCTATAGATTCAGTGTGATGTCTGTTAAAATCTCAGCTTCCATATTTTCAGAAATTGGCAAACTGATCACAAAATTTGTAAGAAAATTCCAAGAACCCAGAATAGCCAAAATAGAAAAAGGAGAACAAAGTTGGAGGATTCACACTTTCTGATTTTAAAACTTTAAATAGCTGCAGGACCCAGAAGAGTGTGGTACTGGTATAAGGGTGGATATATAGATAAATGGAGTACAATTGAGTGTATAGAAATAAACCCTTCTGTTTATAATCATTTGATTTTCTACAAGGGTACCAAGACAATCCATTGAGGGAAAGAACAGTCTTTTCAACAAATGGTGCTGGGATAATTAGATTTCCACATGCAAAAGAACAAGTTTGGACTCTTTTAACATACAAAAAAATTAATTCAAATGATGATAGACAAATTTGAGAGTTAAAACTGAAACTCTTGGAGGAAAACATAAAAATAAATCTCTATGGACTTGAATTAGGTCTTAAATAATACCAAAAGCATAAATGACAAAAGAAAAATTAGACTGAACTTCGTCAAAATTAAATACTTTTGTACTGCAAATGATACTGTCAAGAAAGTGAAAAGACAACTCACAGAATGGGAGAAAATATATGCAACTTACATTTTTGATAAAAGACTGATATTCAATTATGTAAAGAACTCTTACAATTTAATAATAAAGAGATAAGTAACCCAATTAAAAAATGGGCAATGGATTTGAAAAAGCATCTCTCCAAAGAAGACATACAGTTGGTCAATGAGCACATGAAAAACTGCTCATTAGCAATTAAGGAAAAGCAAATTAAAGCCATAGTTAGACCACCTCACACCCATGAGGATAACTATGATCACAAAGACAGATAATCATAAGTGTTAATGAGCTGTGGAGGAGTTTGAACCCTCATACATTGATGGTGGGAATATAAAGTAAAGAGAAGCAGTTCCTCCAAATGTTAAACAGAGTTACCAAATGATCCAGCAATTCATCTCCCAAAAGAACTGAAAACGTCCACACAAAAACTTGAATGTTCACAGCAGTGTTATTTGTAATAGCCAAAAGGTAGAAAAAATCCTAATGTCCACCAACTAATGAACGGATAAACAAAATGTGGTATATCCATACAATGGAATATTATTTTGGCCACAAAAAAAGAGTGAAGCACTGATATATGCTACAACATGGGTGAACCTTGAAAACATCATGCAATTTGAAAAAAATCCGTGACAAAAGAACACCTATTATATGGTTCAATTTATATGAAATGTCCAGAATAGGCTTGAGACAGAAGATTAGTAGTTGTTTAGGGCTGAGTTTATGGGAAGTGACTGCTAATGGATCAAGGTTTCTTTTTGGGGTGAAGGCGCCCTAAACTGTTCTAAACTTAGATCATGGTGATGTTTGCACAATTATCTGAATATTCTAAGACCACTGAATTGTACACTTTACATGGATGAAATTTATGGTATAATTCGGTTTTTATAGAGTAAAGCAGCAGGAGAAAAAAAACAAAAATGCAATCACAGGTAAGGGTGGAAGTACATTTTGTGTTAGAAATTGTTAACCTGGGGTGCCTGGATGGCTCAGTCAGTTAAGCATCTGTCTTCGGCTCAGGTCATGATCTCAGGGTCCTGGGATCGAGTCCCGCATCAGGCTCCCTGTTCCGCAGGGAGTCGGCTTCCCCTCTCCCTCTGCCCCTCCCTCTGGCTTGTGCTCTCTCTCTCAAATAAATAAAATCTTTAAAAGAAAAATTGTTAACCTCGACTTCATAGAGTCATTTGGTTTCCAACTGCCAGTACAAAAGTGGGGTCTTTGGTAAGGAGGGGCAAGATCCATAGCTTTTTGCTGAGTGCAAACCTAATCTTTGTACTCAGCTCCAGGATTTCTGAAAGTCTTAAAGAACTATTAAATTTTAAAAAAATAGCTTTTCACAAATAAGTAGTTTGCTGCTCAGACGTGCCAAGGCTGCCTCTCTCCAGATGGCAGGCAGCAGGCTGGGCTGGACTGATTCTGCAGCCTTTAGAAAAGCCCTTCTCTCGCCCTTCACCACCTACAACATCTTCCAGGAGCTGCATACTGCTCCTGGCTCCACAGCGCGGTCTCTATTTACATCAGCCAGGTCTCAACCAGCTTCCCAGTCTGCACAGACTGGGTTACACTTGGATCTTAATTGGAGAGGGGTTGCGGGAAACCAGGAAAAAGTCTTCATTGTGGGCCTTGGTTTCCAGAAGATGATGAAGTTGAAGGCAGCAGGATGAAAATATCAATGTTTCCGTGCTACCCTAAGTGGAAACCTTCTTTCTTCCCCTAGCCTACTCCTCCTTCATTTTCCCCCCTTTTCTCTTTCACATTTTGGCCTAAGATACCTTGTTAATTTTTAAAGATTAACAGGCCATTTAACACGAAAAGAGTGTGGCGCAGGTCACAGATGAATAAATTAATACCAAAACTTCACACTAAGATGAAAATCAAAGCTGTCTGTTTTATTGCTTAAAGTATCTGTGAGTGCTGGGCAGGAGGAAATTGGTATCTCATTAAAAGAAAATGAGAGAGTGAGGTAGAGAGGAAACTGAAAGCTCATTAAAACTGGTGGAAAAGCCGTCTTAATTATGCTTTTCCATTTGCTAACAAGAGGACATTTGTTATGAGTTCAGGACACTTTATCCCAAGCAAAACAAACAGAGTTAACGACATTATTTTTGTCTTTTTAGCCAGTGGTGACTTTGGAGTCCTGTTTCAAAATAAAGGTTTCTCTGCGGGAAGTCAATTAGACCAGAGAACCCTGGCAAAGGGTCAACTGCTTTCCCTTTCAAAGATTGATTTGAGAGCTGCTACCCAACCTTTCACCTTGCCCCCATGTAAGGCGGAAGGTGGGCAAGGGTTCCTTATTAGTGCAAGAATCTGTGTGTCTGGAGAGGCATTTAAAGGCCATGCTGAGAGTCATTGACTCAGAAACAGTTACAGAAAGTCTACTGCCCCTGTAAAGTACCAGTTTCCCCTTCTGGAAAATGGAGATACTAATGACTTCATGGTTGTTTTGGTGATTAAATAAGATGTTATGTGAGAAAACACTTCCAAGGAACTTTAATAATAATGGCTACCACTTAATGATGGTTACTCTGAGTCTAATACATTATCTTACTTAATTTTCACAGTAGCCATATATAGTGCTATAGTCTCCACACTGTGAATGGAAAAAAATTAGGAAGGTTATGTACAGTTTTGTACAAGGTCAACAAGTAAGTGAGAGAGTGGGATTTGAATCCAAGGCTGTTATTCATGGCAGGTCCTGAATAAGATATGGTGTGTGACTTTAAGGCCTATAGAGGAATAGAAACGCTTCAATAATGAAGCAGGGTATGATTAATGGCCAAAGGATTTAGTATACTAAGGGAATTTAAAGAAAAGAGAGATTATTTCTGGTGGGAATATGCCAAGAGTCAGTAGCCTAATGTCCAAGAGTATATACAGAATATTTGGTTCAAATCCCAGATTTCTTTAGCTTCTAAGCTGTGTAACATTGGACATGTTATTATTTTTTTTACTCTCAGCTGCCTTCAGCTATAACACGAGGATCAAGATAACTACCTCCCTTTTAGGTTGTAAGGATTGAGAAAAATAATTTCTATTAAACCCTTATCATTATCTGGTGAATAGTTTTTTTAAAAATCAGGGTGTATTTCATGCAAGATGTAGTAATGCTTTTTCTATTGATTATAAATAACATCTTCTCATTACTTCATACGTCTAGTAATTTTAATTATATACCAATAACTGTGTGTCACATTGTTCAGACTAGAGTCAGTTCTTTTTCCTGAATAAGTTAATTTTATTCTTAAAGTCAGTTAAATTACAGGTGAGCAACCTTTATTTTGTGATGGCTTGTTTAGACTTTATAAGGGTTGGTTGCTTTCAGTTTTTCCCTTAGTATTCGAATCAATATTTTAGTCATGGAACATAATCTCCATGCCTAAAGTGTGGTCATTCTATAATTTCAGAGGAAAGTCCAAGCCTTTCTAGCTGGACTCAGACTCTAAACCTTTGGTCTCCTCTGTAGTGTAAAGCCACTGAAATTTCTGTTCAGCTCTAGTAGGCTTCCAGCTATTGTTTTCTTCTTTATAGCATTTCCCTAAGCATGCACCATTCAAGAGTCAGTAAAAAATTCATGGAGAGTTTATCTGTAAATTTGAGGGCTCCTCTCACTATGGCATAATCATTTTTTAGATATCTGTTCTCTGTCTCAGGCCATTAAGACTGTAGCCTTTTGTTTGAGCTCTTTCCCCTTAATACCACATAGATTTGGAATTACTCTCAGAAGAAAAGCTAATCTTAGCCCATGTGGTCCCCTTATATCAAGGGTCAAAGCCCTTTCAGATTCTAATTACCTTTGGTAACTCTCCAACACTTTATAACAGTTGATTTTCATATTTTGTGCAGAGTTTATAATTGTTATTGACAAGAAGGTTAGTCTGACACAAACTATTCCACCATTACTTGAACTCAAAACCAGTTCTTATGCTTGACATACTTAGAAAATGGTATGCTTCCAGTGGATTTTTGAATAAATTCAATGGGTAAAATAACAATTTTATTTGGAGATACTTCAAACAGTTTTTCAAACTTATATGTCTCTGTTGAAACCCTATCACTGTCCTTTGAACTTTAAATTTTAAATAACTATGGTAGACTTCTACCACCAGTGAAGAGAGAGCAAAATGGTCTGGAATTACTTTCACTGTAAACAACTAAAAAACTGGATAAAATACAGGGAACTAATATTAGACATTGAACAATATGACTGGGGCCACTGGAAAAAAAAAAAAGAAAAAAAAAAAAGAAAAAAAAAAAAAGAAGAGATGTGCCTTATCTTCACAAAGGTTTTTTTGCCAACACATAATTCCTGGATTGTAGTGGAGGGATGGGACACAAGTAGAGTTCAACAATCTTGTTGAGTTGGAGAGACAGAGAATAGAGTTCAAGGATGTCAACGAAGCTAGAATTTGGGGGGAAAAGGCTCAAGGAGAGGGGTCTACTAAGAGAAAGTTCTAAAGGTCTTCACAGGGATCTCCTTGAGTATTTGGCTAAATACCAACCTTTGCTTGCAGAGATTGAAATGCCACAAGACTGGGAAAGAACAATTTCCCAAGAAAGAAAAAGTATCAGATAAATGTAAGACTAACATTTGAGAACTTCCTCAGGTCTGGTCATCATTTAGGTTTCCCCTAGCAGTTGTGTAAAAATCTCTTTGAATATATGGAACATTCAGGAGAAATTGCAGAAAAGCAATGTCTTAGTGGGACTAAATTACTCCTTGAATAAAGGCCACTCTAGATATTTCTTAAAAGATAATAAAATCAAACCTTGAAAGGATCAATTTCTCATTATCCATTTAATTTCTGTTGTATCTGTAATATATCCCTTTTCATCTAAATGTGATTTGTGTTTTCTCTCATTCTTGTCTATCAGTCTCACCAGAGATTTGTATTTTTTAATCTGTTTAATGAATGAACTTTTGGTTTTATTTACTTGTTATGGTTTGTTTTCTATTCCCTTGATTTATGTTCTTTATTTTTTCTCTATACTTGGTTTCATTCTGTCATTCCTTATTGACTTCTTAAGTTGTATGTTAGCATATTACTTTTTAGTATTTTTATTTTTAATACAGGCATTAACATTATAACTATAAATTTCCCTCTAAGGACTGTGTTAGCTCTACCCAAAAATTTTTTATATGCAGTATTGTCATTTCCCTTTACTTCTACTTATTTTCTAAGTTCTCTCATGATATGTTTGCCAACCTATCTGTTATTTAGAAGGGGGATTTTAATGTTTTTTTTGTTCTTTATGCCACTGATTTTTAACTTCTTTGAATGGTGGTTAAAGAGTGAGGCCTGTTTTATACTTATTCTAGGAAATTATTGAGACTTACTTTATGGACTAGTATATAGTCAGTTTTTAAAAAATATTCTATGTGTGCTTTTAAAAAATGGAAAATCTACTTAGATTTGTATATAAAATCTAACAGTATTTAACCTATTAATCTAGGGTAGGTGGATAACAAGCTGAGGGCCCATGATTTAAAAACTCAATGGTTTATAATGTTACAAAATTACAAAGTATTGAATTTTAAATCATGGTTAATGTTACATGACACCAACAAATGTGATCCTTAGTCAGCAAACTAGACAGGTAGAAAGGAGGTAAAGAGGCAGGCACCCTGACCTGGTGGTCCCTTAAGACAGGGTAATGAAAGAACCAGAAGTTTAAGATACGGATAGCAATGACAAAAGGGCAACACATACTCATCTGTAGCACTACCCTGAGGTTTGACTTTCATGCATCATTATTTTTTTTTTATTCTTATGTTAATCCCCATACATTACATCATTAGTTTTAGATGAAGTGTTCCATGATTCATTGTCTGTGCATAACACCCAGTGCTCCATGCAGAACGTGCCCTCCTCAAAACCCACCACCAGGC
>NW_028054433.1:0-399 GCF_054177405.1 Leptonychotes weddellii
GTAGGCAAGCACACTGTCCTAGCTCTCTTTGTACCCCTTTTTTAAAAAAGATTTATTTATTTATTTGAGAGAGAGAGCATGCATGCACAAGTGAGGGGAGGGGTAGAGGGAGAGGGAGAGAGAGAATCTCAAGCAGACTCCCCACTGAGTGGGGAGCCCAACACAGGGCTTGATCTCACGACCCCAACATCATGGCCTGAGCTAAAAGCAAGAGTTGGCCACTTAACCAACTGAGCCACCCAGGCACCTCTGTTCCCTACTTTCTGAAGGAGAACACAAGTCTCTGTGCCCCCAAAGTAGCTCAAGGACATTCCTCTTGAAATGATTTTCTTAATGGAAGGGCATCCACGGGGCACCTGGGTGGCTGAGTTGATTAAGCGTCTGCCTTGGGCTCAGGTC
>NW_028054434.1:0-399 GCF_054177405.1 Leptonychotes weddellii
TAAATAAATTGGGTATTCATTCTGTGATGTCTTCACTCATGGGAATGAAACCCTACAGCCCTGCTAGTTAACAACCCCACAACTGCATTGAGACAAGTGAGCGAGAGTGGAAGGGGCTGAGAAAGGACAGCTTGTAGATTCCCTCTTGGTTCTGAAAAATCAAAGACACTACCTTCTCTAAGAAAACTCCAGGTGCACTCGGCAGTCTTATTGTTCAGGACTTTTTTCTCCTATATTTTCCTAACTGATGCTAAGCTAGAATCATGGGAAATCTTCTGTCTGCGCATTGAGCAAAGCTCCAGGATGCATTTTCTTGACCATAGTCCAATTAGGTACAGCCAAATATTTTGGATCCAGTAACTTGATCTAGCCTTTTTAGCAATTAGCGTTTGGAAGTTC
>NW_028054435.1:0-399 GCF_054177405.1 Leptonychotes weddellii
TGGTCTCCTGCTGCCTCCTTTCTCTTCCCTCGGCCCCCCTCACCCCTCATCGCTGCTCCTCCCACTCACAGACCCTGTGTGGCCCAGCCCGCCCTTCCGCCTTGAAGCCTGGCTCAGCCCTGGAGAGGGAACTGGGCTTAGTCTCAATGGGACCAGGACCCAGGGCCCCACTCCTGCAGCTGGAGTCCCAGGCCCAGTGAGCACTTTGTCCTTCCATACCTCAAAAAAGGTGTAAAAATGCCCCCCCGCCCCAAGTCAGCTGCTGCCCGGAGGCCACTGAGGCTCTGCTGTGTTTCTCCTGCAGGTTTGTGAGTGCGTCTGCAGACTCTGCCGGGGCCAGCGCCACCTACATGGACCAGGCCCCCTCCCCAGCCGTGTGCCCCCAGGCTCATTATAACA
>NW_028054436.1:0-399 GCF_054177405.1 Leptonychotes weddellii
ATAATTTAGAAACCGAGGCAGCAGCGAGCAACGCATCCAAGATCGCAGGGAAGCCAGGTGTCAGGTGCGGGCGACCGACCCCAGCGTCTATGCTCTTGATCACTACCCTACCTGCCTTCGTGTGCATCACCAAGAACAAGGTAAACTCAGAAGTACCGAGCATCGCCTAGGGGCCAAGCCTTGTGTTGCTCCATCACCCCCACCATCTCATGGAAGCTCGTTTATCTCTCAGCATAACCCTGCCAGGCTGGCCCTGTTTTCCAGAAGGGGAAACACAAGAGGGTCAGGAACATGACATCCTGTTTCCAAAGCTCAAACTGCTCCCCCCACAGAAGCAGACCCAAGCGCGTGCATCCTGCTGTAAGCGCAGGGAGACCTAAGTGTGTAGCAGCTTAGGGC
>NW_028054437.1:0-399 GCF_054177405.1 Leptonychotes weddellii
TGGAACTCACGGGAGAGGCAGGACGCAGATGGGGAGTCCGCAGGGAGCCCGTGTCAGGGGCACCACTCCCTGGGCCCAGACAACATGCCCCCGAGTTTCTAACTGACAAAGCAGGCCGGTGTTCCCAGCTCAGCTCTCCACAGCCTGGACACACGTCTTGCTGGGTTGGGCCAGTTCCCTGAATAATTTAAGCCCAGTCATTTTTCATGAATTTGGTTCTGAGAGCCTGGATTCCGTGCCAGGCCCTCTGTGCTGTGACAGATCATCTCTCCATCTTTCCATCTCTGCCTCAGAAACCACGGTCTAGAAGGAATTCTTCACACAAAGTGATGTTGCTTCTTGAGATTCTTCTCATTTAGTTCTTCCAGCAAGAGTAAGTCCTACTTGGGGACTAGAAAA
>NW_028054438.1:0-399 GCF_054177405.1 Leptonychotes weddellii
ACAGAGAAGTTAGGCTGAAGTTGCACCTATTGGCCACATACAGGACAATTACCGGGTCAAAAGTGGATGCTCACCGCACCCCCCTGCGTCAGTGACCCCTGTGTCCCAGAGGCATGAGAGGGGGAGGGGTGGGAGAGCCCGCCACTTGGCATCATTATTGGTGACACTTAAAGGTCTCTCCTGCTTTTTTAGGCAGAACAAGAGTAGCTCATTCTCAGTTCACAAGGGAAAGTCTATCCTTTCAGAAAGCACAATTCAGTGAATGTGGGAGGGATTAGAAAACACCTTGTTTCAACCCCAGAGAAAATAATTGATTCAGTCAAGGATCATCAATCATTAATGGGCACTAAAGTCATACATCGAAGATTTGCTGGGAAGGATATTTCCAAAGTGCCAAAG
>NW_028054439.1:0-399 GCF_054177405.1 Leptonychotes weddellii
TTTTTTTTTTTTAAACAAGACACTTGACACAAAGGGAAAACTATCTAGGATTCATTTCTTTTAGAGTAATTTATCCTATCTTAAAGACAGATTGCCTTACATGTAACAGCTATGTACAAAGAAGTTATAGGGGCACCTGGGTGGCTCAGTCGTTAAGCGTCTGCCTTCGGCTCAGGTCATGATCCCAGGGTCCTGGGATAGAGTCCCACATCGGGCTCCCTGCTCGGCAGGAAGCCTGCTTCTCCCTCTCCCACTCCCCCTGCTTGTGTTCCTGCTCTCGCTGTCTCTCTCTCTGTCAAGTGAATAAATAAAATCTTTAAAAAAAAAAAAAAAGAAGTTATAAAATTATCCTTGGTTTAACAATGATAAATGAAAAAACATTAAAATTATCCAAACAAG
>NW_028054440.1:0-399 GCF_054177405.1 Leptonychotes weddellii
TTTTTTTTAAAGATTTTATTTATTTATTTGACAGAGAGAGAGAGAGCGCGAGAGAGGGAGCACAAGCAGGGGGAGCGGGAGAAGGAGAAGCAGGCTTCCTGCGGAGCAGGGAGCCCGATGCGGGGCTCGATCCCAGGATCCTGGGATCATGACCTGAGCCGAAGGCAGACGCTTAACGACTGAGCCACCCAGGCGCCCCCTATAACTAAACATTTTTAAAGGGGGATTGCTTAGCTTGCAGGTTAAAGATGAAGTATGATGATTCTTTTAGAAGCATGCATTTGATAAACCAGTAGATTTCAAAATGTTTTAGACTTAAGTCCAGAACCTGCCATAGCTGTCCCTATATCCTGGCATAAGTATATTTGATTTTTTACAAAATGGTAAAATTGTATAAAA
>NW_028054441.1:0-399 GCF_054177405.1 Leptonychotes weddellii
CACGGTGCTGCCCGCCTCCTCACGGTGGAGCAGAAATCCTTGAGGAAGATATTCAGACCTCAGCCGTAGGCGAGGTGGTCTTAGGAGGAGTAGAGACACAGATAGATGTTACAGATAAAAGAACCAGGCAACACTTGGTGAAAGACTAGCTCCACAGGTAGAGATTCTCCTTCAGATTAACTGTGGAGTGTGAAGTAGCAGAAGGGCCAGATGCATTCTAAGAGGCACCTTCAATACTTTGTTTTTACAGAGATAATAGTCATAGGAAGAGTGCTTTTGGCCTGTTTCTAAAGTGCTAGCTTCTTTTCAGTTTTTTTCTGTAATCATTCTGTGGCATATATGTCTTCAACTCTCAGGAATTGGCGTTTGTGGGATTTTTTTGAACACTTTAAACCCTCT
>NW_028054442.1:0-8787 GCF_054177405.1 Leptonychotes weddellii
GATCTTCTCATCTCTACTCTTCCAGATACTAGCCTTACACAGGGGTTTGCTTTTCAGCTGTTCCGTTTCATGGGTCTATAGCTTTGTCTCATATTTCCTGAAGTGTATCAACATTTCAGCTTCTCATTTCTTGAGCCGATTTCTTTCTCTTTTTTTTTTAATTTTATTTATTTGACAGAGAGAGACACAGTGAGAGAGGGAACACAAGCAGGGGGAGGGAGAGAGGGAGAAGCAGGCTTCCTGCTGAGCAGGGAGCCTGATGTGGGGCTCGATCCCAGGACCCTAGGATCATGACTTGAGCCAAAGGCAGATGCTTAACAACTGAGCCACCCAGGTGCCCCTCTTGGGCCTATTTCTGAGTCTGATAGTCCTCTGTACTTCAGTAAGTCATTCATGTCAATATATACAAGGTAGAGATGCTCAGAAAGGATGAGCCAGGATGGTGACAGGCCTCAAAATCAAGTCCAGTGGAGGGTTTTGGGGGGTTGTTTGTTTGTTTGTTTTTGGTCTGGAAAAATCTTTATTTCATTCCCATTCTTGAACTGATAACATTTTCACTGTGTAAAGAATTCTAGGTTTACATTTTCCCTCCTCAGAATTTTGAGGAGTTTGACATGCAGAGAAGACTAAATGTGGATAATATAGATTGCTTCAAATATCTGAAGAGTTTTCCTGTAGAATAATTATACTTTCCATGTCACCTTGCAGTAGGGCTAAGGATACTAGATGCCTGAAAAAAGGAAAAGGCTTCTAGTTCACATAGAGAAGAATCTTCCAACATTCAGAGCTGTCAAAGATACCATGAACATGTTTAAGAGGTACCAAGATCCCCATTATTGGAGAGATTTTCATATATAAAGAGGACAATTAAAACAGACAAACATTTGGCAGGGATGTTTTAGAGAGCATTCAAACATCATACGATTGTTGAAATGATTGTGCTTTGAGGTTTCTCTCAGAACTGAAAACCTCTAATCCCTTTACATAACCTAGATATAATTCCATAGTATTTGCTATGTGCCAACAGTTGTTCAATGTTTATTGATTAGGTGAAGATCAGACTCCCAAATCTTAGTGCCTTATAGCAATAAACATTCATTTCTTTGCTCACATTACACAAGGGTTGCAGCTTGGCTCTGGCTCTGCGAGGCTATACTGAGAACAGCTCAACTTAGGAGCCTCCATGTGTCTTTTCATGCTAGGACCCAGGCTGAAGGATCAGCCACTAACTGGGACATGTTATTCTCAAAGTAGAGGACAGAAGCTCAGAAGGGGTGGAGGTAGCAGGGCCAAACCATACAAGCACATTTAAACCTTTGCTTGGATATGGCTTGTGTTATCCACTTATATTTCATTGGCCAAAGTAAGCCATAAGGGGAATCACAAAGACAGTGGAAGAGGAAACTAACCACCTTTTACAAGAAAGCTTATCAGGGCAGGAAAGAACCAACAGTGTGTTGGATCCAGCTCATATTGGCTTGTAACAGCCAATTTTTTAATTTCAGGAATTTGCCCAAATGCTTGTTAAACCATCAGTATCTTGAAATCAGCCCTGGTGGAAATATTTATAGCATGGGTGTTGGAAAATGCCACAAATCAGACTTTTCTCCCCACCCAGGAGCCAGTTGTTAAACACTTACCAGCACGCCATTAGCAGCAATTTTAAACAAATAGAATGGTCTACCATTGTTTCTTTAGCAACCAGGGCCACTAGGAGTCCAACAGTAGCGATGGATGTATAACATTGAAAAATCTTTCAAGGTGTGTCTCTTCACTCTACCAAGAGGTCACAGTACTGGTTTTCTTAGCTCACAAGAAAGAATCAGTGTCATTAGACCCTCTTGAATCACCTTCTGGCTCAGCAAGTTGAAGCAAAACCAAGAACGTAAAAACCCATTCACCCTCCCTTATCTTTAATGAGCTCAGTTTGGGCTCTTCTGTTTCCTTGGCAACACACCTGACACTAAAACTACTTCCAGTTCCCACTTTTCTCAGCTACTTTGAGTGTTCCCAGTAAAATACTTCCATGCCTTTCTGCTCTCTTGGCAAAATCTATTGCTGTCACCCCACATGAGCTCTTGGGATGGTTTCCAGGCTGGGCCCCCCACTTTAGCACAGAGTCCCTTCCTTAAACTGGCCTCTAATTGAGTCCAACATTTTCTTTCCTTCAGTGTGGGCTGGATAGTGGTAAGTGCTGTCACTTAAGGAACCCCAGGTGCAAAGGCTGGGCCTTCCCCAACCCCGTACTGTCATCTGTCCACCTCCCACAATAACCAATTGACCTACACTGTTAAGATTTCCTAAGCCATTGCCTGAAGTCAGGGGTATTTTGTGGGTTCTCCTTGGAAACTATCCCATCCTAAGGATGATGAAAGGATTAAGGAGAAACAAACTTGAAACAATACCAATAGGTTTCGGCAGAACTGCCTCTGGAAAACACCAAGGCTGTGTTTCTGCACAAAATCCGTGGCAATTCACCCCTTTGTTTTTTCTCTTATTGCTCCCAATTTCCCTCTCTTGGCCTTCACGCCCCTACCCCACCCCCATGGCTCCAGAGGACTGGTTCCAATTGCAAGGCCATTCCTGCAACAATCTCTGGCAACTGGAGTGAAAGGTGCCGACAAAGAGGCCCTCTCCACAGCTCCCTTTTCACAAGAAGCATGTATCCAATTAAAGGATTTTAATTAAAATGCTTTCTGTAGCATCCTGTTTCTACTCACTGTTATAAATTAAACTTGACATTCTCTGATTTAACAGGTGGGCAAGATTATTCTGAAAGCTGCCAGATGAGAGGAAATAGAAGCTACGCTGAAGGAAGCTGTGTGCCTGGGAGCATGAGCATGTGTGTGTGAAAATGTGTGAGTGTGTGCGTGTGCATGTGCTGTGTGCACACATGCACTCATGCTTGCGCAAATGCACAATTATGTGTGCATGTGTCTGTCTTTAAATTGATTTGAAATTGCTCAATTTTAAATGGAAAAGTCATGAAGCAGCAAGAGGGACACCAAGAGAAAACAGAACCTCAATCTAAAAAGTGAGAATCTCATGCAACATCCCTAAAATCTCCATCAGTACTACCCATTTGCACATTTCTTGGGGGTGAGATTCTTTTCTAAGTATCGGCTCAGAAAGATCTGTAGCCTCCATTTGTTGTTTCCTATAAATGATGTTTTAATCCACACTATTTCTTTATGCAAGGGGATAAGGAGGGAGGGAGTTCCAGTGTTAACCATTACAGGTTTCACCTCCATAATGCTTTATAGTCATTCCTCAAATTAAATGCTCCAAAGAGTTCTTATAGATTGTGCCTCACACCTTTGGATGTAAACTGGCCACTTCAAAGGCCCTCTTTGTTCCAGCCAAAGTAGTTTATTCACGAATCCTATCATGACATATATTATCTAAACTCCACACTATTGTCCATGACCTCTTCTCTCCAAAACTGCCTCTTCCTTCCAGACTCTGCTCCTGTTTCTACTTCCCCATGACACTTTTCCTGACCACTCTGGCCATACTTTCTGCTTTAAAAACTTATCATATTTATTCATTTGTTCAACAGGACCAAGCAGTGCTGTAGGTGCTAAAGGTACAGCAGTGAACAATAAAATAAGCAAATGTAAAACTTTTTCAGTGGTGGTTACAGATTCAGAAGAAAAATAAAACAAATTGAGGTGGACAGAGTGTTGTTTCTGCTTTTATCTAATTCTGCTGTCACTATTTAAAGTTTTATATATTAATATCTCATTTCCCCAATTGGATTATAATTCCCTTAAGGATGAGAATTATGTTTAACACCTAGGGGTAATATTCAAAACATTTAACAGCTAGTACAATAGAGACACTAACCAGTGAGAGGGGACCTCAGCCATCCTAGTGTGTCCCAGCTGAACATGATCCTGCTAAACTTCATTGTATCCTCCAGGTTACAATGTTACTTAATATATTTTGATCCACACGTTGATTTCATAATATTTGGTTTCTTATAGTATCTAAATGTACTCTAGTGACCTGAAAGAATAAATGTATTTCAATCAAAGAGTCTACTTTATTTTTAAAGAATATGCAGGGCCAAATAGTTACCACTAAGCTGGCTGGGTGAATGTCCTTTCAGTCTTGAAAACTTATCAGATGTCCTGCCCACCTAGGAAAGATTTTTCAGGAAAAACAGTCCCTTCAAAGCCTTATCTCTTTTGGAAAAGTCCTCAATTGCAGCTTTCTCTTTTAAGTTTCTGAAGGGAAAGTGCTCTATTGTATATTAGAAAGATCGTGGACTTTGAATTTAAAACAAATCTGAGTTCAAATCATGACTTCACCTGCCATTTGTCTCATGTACTAAGTTAGCCTGGTTAATGAACTTTTCTGAGGATTGCTAATCTTTATTGTAAAATGAAGAGCATAATATTAATCTTTCAGTGTTGTTGTGGAAAATTAAATGAAACAAATTGAAAGAAGTACATAGTACCTACCTGATACAAAATCAATGACTTGTGAATGACTGCTACTGTAGGTGTTGTCTTTATCTAAAATGGTACAATTACACATGTGGTCAGATAGTACATTATACAGATAGACTCACCTTCACATGTTGGTGATGTTAAAAAAAAAATTCAACTGAATAACTTTGAAGATCTAATTGGTTTTATTAAGCAATTCATGAATCTGGGAGCATCCCATCTAGCAAGTAGATCCTCTGAGGAGTTGTACCTAGTGGAAAATTTTTATAGAAAGGAGGGTGGGTCAAGGAAGTTGACAGCAAAAGAAAAGAAAGGCTTATCTTAAGCCAGGACAGCTTTTGTGGGGGAAAGGACTGGCAGGGTTTTTATCACAGAGACCACCTCACTGGTGCCGATCAGGAAATTTCAGATTGACTGTTAAAAAGTTGCATTCTCAGGGTAGGTTGACACTGTAAGTCCTGGTTTGCTGTTGTAGGGGCAAATGACTCCATTTTGGGCTTGTATCTTTTTTAACAGTGGGCACCTGTGTATGGCTTATACTCCAAAATGCTCCAAGTTCCACTTTTACTCTGCTCCTACCACCTCAAGCCCAGGAAAGAGAAGAGGCACCTACAGCTCAAATATACAGTGTCCCCACAATCCTGCAAACTCCTTGAGGACATGCCATCTCAACTTCCATCTCTTCTGTATCTTCACCTCTTCCCATCCCATTTCTGTGCCATTGCTGGTATAAGGCTCTACCCACAAGATGAAACACAACATGAAGCTGCAGAACTGGGGAAGAGCAATTGAAATGATTGAAGGAACTGTGGGGCAGATAATCAGATGACTTAAGACTTTTGAGCGAGACTGAAGGGGAACATACTAGAGTCTCCTGAATCACAAGCCTGCCCACCCAGTGAACACACTCTTTGATTAGGAGACCACTGGCTCAAGCTGGAAAGAGGCAAACCTAGAGGGAATAAATAAAAATGTCATTTTCCATGACAGATTTTATGATTATGGAACTCATTACTCCCAAGAAGTGATGTAAGCCGAGAAACTATAAATGGCTGCAAAAATGAGTGGGAAAAACCCATGAAAGACCAGCCTATCTTAGAGTATATTAAAGGAAATTAGAATGTTTGAGACTAGCACTTACTAGAGCCCCTCTGTGCCAGGACTTGTGCTAAGTGCAGATGGAGAAGCAAAGAAGGAAAGACAAGGTCCCAGGCCTGAAGACTCTCACAAAAGAGTTAAGGTGACATGTGCTGGCAAATGGGCACAGGGTAAGTTAGAATGTGATCAGCAACAATGAAGTGCTATGGAAAATAAAAAGTGATAGCTGTGGTTTCTAATTTGAAGGCTCCAATGAAAAGGTAACATTTGGATGTGCACTGAACAAGGGATGGAATTGGAGCAGTGGAAATTAGTTAGAGGCAGAGCCACTGAGAGGGGATATGGGAGGTGGACGGAGGAAGGATGAACTGAGATTGATATTCAGTGTAATGGGCCCAGCCCCTTCTCTGCTGCAAGGCCCAACAATTCCCCCTCTCTGCCATACTTGGTAGAGGCAGAGAAGAGGAAGAAGTAGAAAAGTTAATGCAAAGAAAAGAAAAGGAAAATGACAAGAAAAGTTATGTATCTATCGAATAATTGGGGAAGGGATGTTTAAAAAGTTGACATCTAAAATCTCTGCCAGTTCCAGAAGAGCTTTAATTTATTTTATGTCTAACTCTTGCCCAAAAGGAGTTAACACCCTGCCCATGCCATCCCACTCCCTCAACACACTCACACAATAAACTCTAAGGGGCTTAATAAACTCCACTTCTTAAATAAACTTAAACTCCCATTTTGAGTGGTCCCACAAACAGGAAGAAACTAAGTAACTAACAAACTAGAGGAGGATAGCCAACATTTTAAAGTGTGTGGGACAGGATCTGGGATAGGATCCGAGGGGACTAAATGAAGGTTGAATATTAAACAGATGGACACACAAATAAATACATACTTTCAATCTGTGATACACACTCTACAGAAAGAGATTGCCCTGCAGTGAGAGAGGGTGACTGATGGGTGACATAAGAAAAGCCAGTAAGGGTTTCCAACCCTCTTCAAGGGAGAGGTCTAAATTTACCTCAGATGCCACATTTAGCTTCTCAGACAATTTCCCAGCCCCGTCTCCCAAGTCACTTTCAGCCCCTTACCATTTAAACATTACTCTCACATTCATCACCTCTTTAAAGCATGTATAGAAGAATATACAGAAGAATGATTGAGAAAACCATCACTGTAAAGCCAAAAGCCATGCTTTAGAGCATAGCCAGTCATGCATTAAGCATCCACCCTTTAAGTCCCTGGGGTAGAATCTATATATGGGTCAAAACATTTTCCCCAAAGCACCCAAGGAGATGAACTTTCCCAAGAACTCTCCCAAGATGCACTGCACTTTTCATTCCAGGAGGAAGCCTGCTTATGAATGAGTCCATGTTTGACTTGTTTGTAAAAGAAGAATTTGTTGAGCACTTATGTATGACACTCTGTCAATTCTTCTGGCATTGAATAAGAAGGACATAAAATCTTGTGTCTTTATGAAAGGACTCAGTTATTACCCGTCAAATTCTTGCTATGAAAATACAGGCAGCAAAGAATAGAAATCTAGGCCTAGACTATCAAGATTAAGCAGGGGAGAGATCAGACCCCCTACGAGAAATTGGCCCACCTTCTGTGAAAGGATCAGCAGTTAAAATGCTTAAAGAACCAGGGTGCCTGGCTGGCTAAGTCAGAAGAGCATGTAGTTAAAATGTTCAAAAAACCAGGGCGCCTGGCTGACTAAGTCAGAAGAGCATGTGACTATTAATCTCAGGATCATGAGTTCAAGCCCCACACTGGGTGTAGAACTTACCTTAAGAAAAAAAAAATGCTTAAGGAACTATGGGAACGCCCTGAAGTTGAAAACAGAAAAGGTTTGACCAGACCCTTCATATGGATACACACCAAGAAACTGCATTTTATTTCTCAGTAGAAGAAAATGAGAGGGTCCTTTCAGGATAATTTCTTCAGTTCTCAACTGCCTCTTGCCCAAGCAGGCCCACCCAAAGTGGTTTGCCCAAGCATAAATTTAACAATTGTTGCTTTTCAGACTTAGAAGGTAAGCTTATTCTTATTCTGGAATACCTGCTGATAGCACCTCAGGGACATGGAAGAGAATAGTAATCCTTCCTTCTGCTGGTCCTCTTGCAGGTAGAGTGACTAACTGTCCCAGTGCTGGGACTGACCTCATTTTAGCACTGAAAATCCCACATCCCAGGAAACCCCCTGGTCCCAGGTAAGGCAAGTTTGGTCATCCTTTCAGAGCACACCAAGTCAAGCCCTGACCCACCACTGAGGGAAAGGACTAGGGAGTGGCATTGAAAACCTAACTGAAATAATGTAAGAGTCTTTGACTCTTTCACCATTTTTCTGAGGCCCAGGTCTTGACTGAAGAAGAGCTTTAACTGTTACATTCTTTGGGACTAAAAAGTATGAAAATTACCAAATGGGAGCAATATCCAAAATTGCTCCTTATTCTGGATAAATTAGGATGCTCCTGACAAGAAAATATAAAATGAAGACTTTATTCTTCATTTTAGTTGTTTCAAATGGGAAACAACTAGCCATCTGTGGTGAAATATTGGAGCTATTGAAAATATCTTATAGAAATCTTGACTTTCTGTTTCATGAGTAGCAGAAAGTAAAAAATACAATTCCTCAATTGCAAATTGTACCTTGAATAAATGGAGAGGTTGAAGAACAATCTGAACTGAATGCAGAAAGCAAAATTGCCAGTTCCTATTAAGCTCCTATCTTATAATCAAGGAGAGTGGTCTGAAAACTGAGAATAATAGAACATTAAGAAGGAAATCTGTTCTCAGGAGAGAAGGCAATAAAAGATAACTTACATCTCTCATTCTCAAATGTTGCTCCATAGATTGGCTACAATAAAATCACTTGGAAAACTTGTTAAAAACACAGATTCCAAGCCCCAATTTTAACAGTGATTTGGGTCTGGGTGGACCAGGGAATCTTATTTTAAAAAGCTCTCTAGGTGATTCTGATGAGCAGCTAGTTTTGGAATCACTGACTTAGACAATTAAAATGGTTTCTTTTTTTTTATTTTATTTTATTTTTTTTATTCTTATGTTAATCCCCATACATTACATCATTAGTTTTAGATGAAGTGTTCCATGATTCATTGTTTGTGCATAACACCCAGTGCTCCATGCAGAATGTGCCCTCCTCAATACCCACCACCAGGCTAACCCATCCTCCCACCCCCCTCCCCTCTAGAACCCTGTTTGTTTTTCAGAGTCCA
>NW_028054443.1:0-399 GCF_054177405.1 Leptonychotes weddellii
TTCTTCCATGAGTCTTTTGATATCTGTATCTCTCAGTTTAAAAGAATAAGTAGACGGGTGGATGGATAGATGGATGGATGATGGATGGATGGATGGATAGATGATGGACTAAAAATAGATAAATGGATGAGTCCATCATTTAGAATGACTGATTTGGGATCACTGGAGAATGAATGAATGATTTTTGTCAGTTTCTCCACCCGGTACACCCCTAAAGTTGTGAATGTATTTTCTGAGTATCAACCTGAACCATGATTTTGAACGATGCATGTAAAATAATCTAAATATTCTCTATCTTATGAGAATCTATATCCAAATGGAGAGGCATGTTAAACCACATATACCAAACCATAAAAATGAGAATCAAGTGAAAACTTATGGGACATAGACTTTGGGAGC
>NW_028054444.1:0-399 GCF_054177405.1 Leptonychotes weddellii
CCAGTAGAGGGGCGCCTGGGTGGCTCAGTTGGTTAAGCGACTGCCTTCGGCTCAGGTCATGATCCTGGAGTCCCTGGATCGAGTCCCGCATCGGGCTCCCTGCTCAGCAGGGAGTCTGCTTCTCCCTCTGACCCTCCCCCCTCTCATGTGCTCTCTGTCTCTCTCATTCTCTCTGTCTCAAATAAATAAATAAAATCTTAAAAAAAAAAAAAAAAGAATCCAGTAGAACCAGAAGACAAAGTTGTCTGAGATTTGAAAGACTCAGTGATTTATCCATTAAGTCAATAAGTACAGGTATCTATCATATACTCAACAACTGTGCAAAGTGCTAGAAATTCAAAGATCAGACATAATCTAGCAGTTAATAGTCTAGCCAGATATGGCATTTTTAGCCAGTCT
>NW_028054445.1:0-399 GCF_054177405.1 Leptonychotes weddellii
CTCCACTCCAAATCCCACGGTCGCTATTCCCCCAGAGTCAGTGAGTATCACAGGATACTGCAGAGACATCTGGGGGAAAGTGAGATCCAATAGCAAGTACTGGGCTCTGGGCTCTTGTCTCTCATAGGCTGGGGGAAACCCAGAGGCCAGCTTCAGAGATCTCCAGGGAAAGATGTGAAAGAAGAGGTCAGGGAGTCAGCTTGGCCTGCAGAGATCCATGCAGCCTGAAAACAAAGTCACTAAAGGGTCCAAAAGAGTCGCTGGTCACTTTGCTAAGAAATCCAAGTAGTCAATAAATATTAGCTAGATTCTGCCCTTGCGACCAAGACAATGCTAAGAGATATATGCTCTTCCTGACCTCAGGAGTAGATTTGGTTGTACCTTCAACCACTCAAAGGA
>NW_028054446.1:0-399 GCF_054177405.1 Leptonychotes weddellii
TGATGGAGACAAAGTGTGGGCAGCAGGGGGGGAATCCAGTGCTTTTTTCTGAAAACAGAATCTTGTCTGCTCTAGGTCCCTTGGCTTTTCTGTTTTCTTGTTCAGGCAGCCCAAGTGTAGGTCAAGCACCTCTCAGTTACCAAGAACCTAGAAGGTCCATGCATGGCCCCATGTTGTTCTGAGACATATCACTGGGGGTAGTTTCATCCTCACTGCACAGAGGAGGGACCTATAGCCCAGAGAGGACAGCACCTTGCTCCAAGAGTCCGTGCTAGGAAGGGGCCGATGAGGGTCTGCACCAGACCTCCCTGAGGCTCAGGCCTGGCTCTGTTCCCACACCTGCCCACAGTGAAGTCACCAGGCAGCTTACTTAATTTGTGTGCTTCTTGAAGCTCCTCA
>NW_028054447.1:0-399 GCF_054177405.1 Leptonychotes weddellii
ATTCACAGACTCTATTTCACACACTTGAATGAGAATTACAGTCCAACAGAAAATCTTTGCTATTGAATTTTTCTGTTACATGCCTGCACTGAAAATTGAAAACTAATTTTTGCTTACAGCCCCATTTTTTTTCCATATCCATGTGTGCTTAGGTAAAAAAATGTGCTTACAAAATTTAGTATTCACTGCAGCATCCAATACTAACAGCCCACAAAGCTGGTATTCTTTTTTTTTTTTTTTTTAAAGATTTTATTTATTTATTTGACAGAGAGAGACACAGTGAGAAAGGGAACACAAGCAGGGGGAGTGGGAGAAGGAGAAGCAGGCTTCCCGCTGAGCAGGGAGCCCGATGTGGGGCTCGATCCCAGGATCCTGGGATCATGACCTGAGCCGAAGGCA
>NW_028054448.1:0-399 GCF_054177405.1 Leptonychotes weddellii
ATGACAGCAGTTATCTACAAGAGGGTGCCCGGAAAGAGGGTTATGCAGTAACCACAACCACTGAAGTCCTAGAAGTTAAGGCATTACCAGCTGGATGGTCAGCTCAACAGGCTGAATTATATGCCTTAGTCCAAGCCCTCACCCTTGGTGAAGGCAAGCGAGTCAACATCTATACTGACTCTCGGTACGTCTTTGCTACATGGGGCCATATACAAGGAAAGAGGCCTCCTAGCCGCAGCAGGAAAAGCTATCAAGAACAAGGAGGAGATACTGAGACTCCTCAAAGCCATCTGGCTTCCAAAGGAAGTAGCAATCCTGCACTGTAAGGGACACCAGAAAGGAGACGACCCCATAGCATGGGGAAATCGTCCGGTAGATAAGGCAGCCAAGACTGCAGCC
>NW_028054449.1:0-399 GCF_054177405.1 Leptonychotes weddellii
ATATATTAAACTTATATACAGGATAATTAGCAAAATGTAGAAAGGGAAAACAATGTACAAAAGACAGATAAAACCATCACTCCCGACAGACACAATCCAAAAGTAGTAGAAACCTTAGCAAACCATCTCTAAACCAGCTCTTACATTCCCACCAAGTTCTTATCAATAAGAATAAAATATAGTAAACCAGCAAGCCCAGCCTTTCTGTTCTTTAAAACAGGCCTGACTTTAGGCCACAATTAAGCTTTGGATAGATTTTTAAACATGGGAGGGACAAATCGGAAAACAATTTTATCTCCACTTGGTACTAATTAACAGAACACAAAGTTATAGATAATTAAATAGTTCTTCGTGCTAAGTCAAGCAGTTATTCAGAGGCCTTTTTGTTTTTCTGCTGGT
>NW_028054450.1:0-399 GCF_054177405.1 Leptonychotes weddellii
TATATATGCTATGTGAAGTAACCCTGGGGACTTCACTTGTAGAGATTTCGTCTATTATTCCCACGTCACACATGCAAAGATAGGACTAGGGGAACTATCCTTAATGTCCTAGGCATATTCTGCTTTGTTTGAATCTCTTGTCTCTTTCCTTAAAATTATTTGTAAAATGTAACACTTGGTAAGATCCTTGGTTTGTTTAAGTCTGATTTCCTAGTCTGATTTTATGTTACTCAGTTGGTGAATATGGTTGATGTTTGGGAGTATGAGCTATGAACATGGTGTTAAATTTATTGCTTCCTCTTCTGCTTAACTCAAAAATGGCAGGTACCAAAGCAACAAGTAGTCTTTTCCTTCAGTAGGGGGTAGAGGGAAGATTGAAGAAGAGCAATTTAGTTTTTT
>NW_028054451.1:0-399 GCF_054177405.1 Leptonychotes weddellii
TATTATTATTAATAGTATTAGTAGGAATATTTTCTTGGATATGGGCTCTTTTTTCTGCCTAGTTCTCTGTCTTAAGACAAAACAAAAAACCTCGCAGAGTGTTTCTCAGAGAAAGGATTTACAGGCCTGACCTAGAAACCTCCTTGATAGAATTCACTGAAGGTTTGGTGGTTTTATGTTGTTCAAAAAGGAAGCTTTCAAAGGACAAAGTCCCTTGCAGGTCATGACCCTTGAGCCCTGCAAGCCCTTCCCCAAAGCAGCCCTTGCCCCGATGAACAGACCACAGAGCAGAGCGCAGGTGCTGGAACGCCCACCGCCCCCCCCACCCCAACCAGCCCGGGGGACAGTTTATGCTCAGGGCTGTAGCACCGTGTGAGGAACTGTATAATCCTGCTGGCA
>NW_028054452.1:0-399 GCF_054177405.1 Leptonychotes weddellii
TGTGGTATTGTGGGTGTGAAAGAGACAAGAAGGAAAACTTATGGGGCGCCTGGGTGGCTCAGTTGGTTAAGCGACTGCCTTCGGCTCAGGTCATGATCCTGGAGTCCCTGGATCGAGTCCCGCATCGGGCTCCCTGCTCAGCAAGGAGCCTGCTTCTCCCTCTAACCCTACCCCCTCTCATGTACTCTCTCTCTCTCATCCTCGCTCTCTCAAATAAATAAATAAATCTTTAAAAAAAAAAAAGAAGGAAAACTTATATGGAAAGAGAGTAGAAAAAAGCAATTCTAGCATTTGTCGTATTCATTAACATAAATACCTTTGAATCATATTCAAAGGCCTATTATAACTATTTTAATTATTATAAATTGCTAGGCTATTTATTGGTCAATAATGTGATCC
>NW_028054453.1:0-8785 GCF_054177405.1 Leptonychotes weddellii
GTTTCTCTTTCTCCCACTCCCCCTGCTTGTGTTCCCTCTCTTGCTGTGTCTCTCTCTCTGTCAAATAAATAAAATCTTTAAAAAAAAAAAAAGAATTTATGTATTTATTTATTTATTTTAGAGAGAGAGAAAGAGAGCACGGGGGGGGGGGGCGGGGGGAGGGGCGGAGAGCAGAGGGAGAGGGACAAGCAGACTCTGCGCTAAGCACAGAGCCTGACACAGAGCTTGATCTCATGGCCCTGAAATCATGACCTGGGCTGAAATCAAGAGTTGGATGCTCAACTGACTGAGCCACCCAGGTGCCTAGTGTTATATATACTCTTAACTGTTAGATGACCATAGGGAGCATAGAATACTGATAAATTGAGTAATGGTGAGGTCAACTGATGAGGTTGGTTGGCCAACGGTCTTGAGTGACACTGTGTGGGGCTCTGTCTCTGGCTTTGCCCTGTTCTCCATTTCATCAGTGATTTGGGTGGCTCATCCTGCACATGGTGGGTAAAAAAATGGAAGCTGAGGGTCCTCAATCAAATGAAACAAGGACCAAATCATTTGGATTGCTGTATGAACTAAATTCAATTCAACAAAGACCTAGTACGCTTGGCAACAATACTTTGTGGGGTGCTATGAGGAGTTAAGAAGAGTCTAGAGGCTAGGAGACCCTGCACCCCACTGCTATGAACAGAACCTCAGAGAGTCCTCACTCCCAAGCCAGAGATGGGATTAAGTTAGGATTATCAAATGGCACAGTACACAGGCAAAGGCAAAGAATGATGTCTCTCAAACTTACAGGACAGTGAAGGACATTTTCAACTACTGTTCTTTGTTTTTACTCAAAAATCTCCTTAGATGAAAGACCTAAATGTGAAACAGGAAACCATCAAAATCCTAGAGGAGAAAACAGGCAGCAACCCCTTTGACCTCGGCCGTAGCAGCTTCTTACTAGGCACGTCTCTGGAGGCAAGGGAAACAAAAGAAAAAATGAACAGTTGGGACTTCATTAAGATAAAAGCTTCTGCTTTTATCGGCGTTGGAAACAATCAACAAAACTAAAAGGCAACCTACGGAATGGGAGAAGATATTTGCAAATGACATATTGGATAAAGGGCTAGTATCCAAAATCTAGAAAGAACTTACCAAACTCAACACCCAAAAAATAAATAATCCAGTTAAGAAATGGGCAGGAGACAAGAACAGACATTTCTCCAAAGCAGACATACAAATGGCAACAGACACATGAAAAAATGCTCAACATCACTCAGCATCAGGGAAACACAAATCAAAACCACAATGAGATACCACCCCACACCTGTTAGAATGGCTAAAGCCAATGACTCAGGAAACAACAGATGTTGGCAAGGATGCAGAGAAAGGAGAACCCTCTTCCACTCAGGTGAGAATGCAAACTGGTGCAGCCACTTTGGAGAACAGTAAGGAGGTTCCTCAAAAAGTTAAAAATAGAACTACACAGGGTGCCTGGGTGGCTCAGTCAGTTAAGCGTCCGACTCTTGATTTCAGCTCAGGTCGTCATCTCAGGATCCTGGGATCAAGCCCCGTGTCGGGCTCCATCTTCAGCTCAGAGTCAGCTGGAGATTCTCCCTCTCCCTCTGCCCCTCCCCACCCTGCTGTTGCTCTAAATAAGTAAATAAATAAAATCTTTTTAAAAAATAGAACTACCTTACAACCCAGCAATTGTACTACTAGGTATTTATCCAAAGGATACAAAAATACTGTTTCAAAGGGGTACACGCACCCCAATGTTTATAGCAGTGTTGTCAAAAAGAGCCAAATTATGGAAATGTCCATTGACTGATGAATGGATAAAGAAGTGATGGAATATTACTCAGCCATCAAAAAGAATGAAATCTTGCCATTTACAACAACATGGATGGAACTAGAGGGTATTATGCTAAGCAAAATAAGTCAGAGAAAGACAAATACCATATGATTTCACTCCTATGTGGAATTTAAGAAACAAACCAGATGAACACAGAGGAAGGGAAGGAAAAATAAAATAAGATAAAAACAGAGAGGGAGACAAACCATAAGAGACTCATAACTATAGAGAACAAACAGGGCTGCTGGAGGGAAGGTAAGTGGGGGGATGGGGTAACTGGGTAATGGGCATTAAGGAGGGCACTTGTGATGAGCACTGGATGTTATATGTAGGTGATGAATCACTAAATTTTACTCCTGAAACCAATACTACACTATATGTTAACTAACTTGAATTTAAATAAAATCTTGGAAGAAAAAAAAAGTCTCCTCAGAAAGGTAGGAATTCATGAGTCAGCACCCGCCTTTAACAAGATCTCCAGAGGAGTGGTATCTACATGGAAGTTTGAGAAACTCTGGCCTAATAACTCTGTTTGGTTTGGGGGTTTAGTTTTTTATAGCAAGCACATTTTCATGCATTACCTCTGTAATTAAAAGATGTTTTAGGGGTGCCTGGGTGGCTCAGTCATTAAGCGTCTGCCTTCGGCTCAGGTCATGATCCCAGGGTCCTGGGATCGAGCCCCGCATCGGGCTCCCTGCTCAGCGGGAAGCCTGCTTCTCCCTCTCCCACTCCCCCTGCTTGTGTTCCCTCTCTCGCTGTGTCTCTCTCTGTCAAATAAATAAATAAAATCTTTTTAAAAAAATAAAAAATAAAAGATGTTTTAAAGAGACTAGATTAAGGGCCCCTATGACTGGCTCAGTTGGAAGAGCATGCAACTCTTGATCTCAGGGTCATGAGTTTGGGCCCCATGTGGGGTGGAGATTATGTAAATAAACAAACAAAAAAAACTTTAAAATAAAAAATAAATAAAAAGACTAGATTATAAAGAAGGTGAAAATTCAAGGGGAGAGATTGGCTGCTGCTGGACTGGGTGGGAAGGAGACCACTGAGCCAAGTCCAGAAGGTAACAGGCTGCCCCACACCCTTAGAACTGAGGTGCAGGTCTGTGAGTAGAAAATTCCTGACAGTGAAGGCAGGAGGGAAAAGGGGGAGAGGTCCTGGACGAGCCACCAGATTGAAAGTTCTATATTGCAGTAGCCTCGCTAGAAGCAGACATCTGGTCATCGTAGACCCTCATAACTGCAAGCTGAATGAAGGAAATGTCCAAGGATCTTAAATTCTGGAAGTAATAATAGCAGAATGACTGCAAATGAATATCCACGGAATCACAATTCTAAGGATGTCGTGACAGCAAGTCGGAAAGAAGTCATTCTTCCAACAATTACCAGTTTCTCTCTTTCCCCATTCCTTCGGACAAGCCTCCCACAAGAAGCCGATTTCCAGCTTCATGTGATAATGAAAGGATTTTGCTTTCTTCTTATGTGAAATACAAATGAATTGATTAAATAGAAGACAGTGTCTGATTGCTAGGAAATCAGTGATTCAGATGGTGTGGAACAGCACCTGGGGATGGGAGAAGAGAAAACAGGAGGGGGAGGAAGTCCATACAGCCACCCAACCAGCCAAGGACACTCAAGGGCTGATGGGACTGAGCCTCAGAGGAGGAAGTTTGACATCACTTGGTCCAGCCTCACTGTTTGTGGGTCCAGGAGGATAAGGGATGCTAGGAGTTGGCTGTGGACCCAGAACTAGAACTCAGGGCTTCCTCCCATTCTTCACCTTCCCCCCACCCCCTGCTCTCTCTGCCAGACTCCACCCTTCTTGCCGCAGATCCCTATCTCCTTTCTGAGTACACTTTCCAGTATGTACATGTTACTTCAATAAAACATTATATTTGGGGTGCCTGGGTGGCTCAGTCCGTTAACCATCTGCCTTCAGCTCAGGTCATGATCCCAGGGTCCTGGGATCAAGCCCTGCATGGGGCTTCCTGCTCAGTGGGGAGTCTGCCTCTCCCTTTCCCACTCCCCCTGCTTGTGCTCTCTCTCTCTCTGTCAAATAAATAAATAAAATCTTTATAAATAAATAAATAAATAAATAAGTTGTATTTGGTGGGGGTGGGTACTTTGGGTGCTGTTTTAGCTGTTTTTTTTATAGAAACAGCATTGCGTATGTAGAAGAAAGACATTCAGTATAGGCTTTTAAAATACAGGCAAGGAAATGGGAATTCACACTGCAGGGTTTGAGGCAAGCCGTGGGAACTTAGGAAGCCTAATAAATGAGAGGGGTCTAACCAAAGAAGCCTTCCAATAGTGGCTGGGCCTTAAGCCAGGCCTTAAAGGAAAAAGAACCTTTGGACAGGCCTCCTGCAAGAAGCCGATTTCCAGGGGTGGGTGTCCTAGCTCAGCAATGACTTGGAGCAGAGCACTCTAACCGTTGGCCTCACCCTCAGAGGCGGGGCCCCAGGCCCCGGGGAGGGAGAGGGAGCTGGAGGAAGTACGTATGTGCTCACCCCCTCCCATTCCAGCAGGGGAGGCCCCCCTCAGCGCCCATACTCTTCCCTCTGAGAGACTGAATATACAAGCAGACATGGGCCAGACCATATATGACACTAGAACTCTGACCCCAAACCTCTGCAGTAACCAGCCTGGGAAGCCAAACCACAACCTCTGCAGCGGTGGGCC
The DNA here is from genome assembly GCF_054177405.1 of Leptonychotes weddellii. Taxonomy (NCBI): domain Eukaryota; kingdom Metazoa; phylum Chordata; class Mammalia; order Carnivora; family Phocidae; genus Leptonychotes; species Leptonychotes weddellii. The sequence continues at coordinate 4,519 of NW_028054453.1, forward strand.
CAGAACGACCAAGACGCCATGTCTGCCACCTTCTTCCCAGTCCCCACCACTCCCTGTCTCCACCAACTCGGGACCAACCACAGAAACCAAATATGCTCCCCAATCAATCACAGAGGCGCCCCTTCTAGTTAGCCAGCCTCCAGTGTCTGTCCGGGGTAAACAACCTCCAATCATAACCCACCTGGAGCCTCCCTTTCTTTCCCACTTTGACACCTTCCCCCTCCCTGCCTTTGAGTCCCTTCCTGCCAAATGCAAGCTCTGAATGAATAGCCTGTTTGTTCTCATTTGGGTGATCTTGGTTTATTTCTGCATCTCCAACAGGGAGTCTGGACACAGACAGAACATCATACTCTACCTCCAAATCAGGAGGTAGAGTCGCCCCCCTCAGAATGTCCCTTCCTGGCTCTATCCCTCCCAAAGGTGACCAGTCTGACACTCAATGCCATGGATCGTTTTTGCTTATTTCTGTACTTTTTATGGGAATAGAATCCTACAGGAAGGACATTTTGGGTGTATACTGACTTCTTTTGCTCAACATCAGGTCTGTGAGATTTATCTGCGTTGTGTAGAGCAATATGTTCATTTGTACTCATTGCCATATCCCGGTATTCTACTTTGTGACTTTACCACAGCTTCTATATCCATTCTACCCTGGAGAGCCGTTTGGGCTCATACAAGTTTGGGGCTATTAACAACAGCGCAGTTATAAACATTCTTGCAGGGGCACCTGCGTGGCTCAGTCCCTTAAGCCTCTGCCTTCAGTTCAGGTCATGATCCCAGGGTGCTGGGATCGAGCCCCGCGTCGGGGGGGGGGGTCCCTGCTCCATGGGGAGTCTGCTTCTCCTTCTCCCTCTCCTTCTGCAGCTCCCCTGCTTGTGCTCTCACTCTCGCTCTCAAATAAATAAATAAAAATCTTAAAAAAAAAGAAACATTCTTGCACTAAAAAAGAAGAAGTGAAAGACAAGAGAAACATTCTTGCACGTATCGTGGTAAACATAAGTTCTTGTTGCAGTGGTGTTCATACCCAGGAGCGGAATTGCTACATCCTAAATTATGCACATGGTCAGTGTCAGTGGGATACTGCCAGTTTGCAAACAGTTTTATCAACTTCTATTCCCCCAAATGTCTATGAAAGTTTCAGCTGCTCTGTTGTCATCAACACTTGATCTTGTCAGACCCTTTCATTGTAGCCTTTCTGCTTGGGTGTCTTTGTCAATTTACACTTCACATTCTTCTTATTCCTTATAGGCTCTAAGTGTTACTGTTTTCCTGGATTTAATTATAGTAATTATTAATAGTACATAACTGATCAAAACAACACTTGTGCCTCCTCCCTACCCCCACCCTTGCTTCAAGAACACTCCTTTAGACCACTCACTATTGTACTGAAAACAATGGGTAGTGGAAGGGGGCCCTTGGAGTGAGGTCTTTGCTTTGTTATTCGGTCTCTGATGCCTTTCCCAATACTCTGCACACAGTAGGTGCAAAATATTATATAAAGACATGAAAGTATGATATGAAAGCCTATTTGTCTGCACCACACTTTGTGAGCCATTCCCAACCACTGGAGGGTAAGCAGGCGTCTTACTCATTTTAGGCCTTAGACCTGGCACTGGAGAATCTTTTATTTTTTTATTTTTAAGTAATCTCTACACCCAACATGGGGCTCAAACCCACAACCCTGAGATCAAGAGTTGCACACTCCACCGACTGAGCCAGCCAGGTGCCCCATGGAGAATCCTTTAATAAATAACGTTTACTACACCAATCTGGCCTCAGGAGGCCTGGCATTTTAGTTTGTGCCCCCTGCCTTGCCCCACACAGCTTCAGGCCATTCGCACGCGCGCGCGCACACACACACACACACACACACATGATGATGATAGTCCTATTGTTACAACATCCGTGAGACCGTTAGTTATAATATTGCACATTATTACACTATCACAACATGAGGCAGATCTTGGCACACCGGGCAGGAACGTGTTGATGTGAAATCTCATTTTAAATGGGGTCCCCGCTCCAGACATGCAATCAGCTGTGGGTCACGAGCAAGCGTAGAAAACATCTAGGTCTGGGGCTCAGGGCTCAGAGCTTTCCCTTGCATTGTCTCCTCTGGTCCTTGCTCCCTCCGGGTCTTGCAGACTAGCTATACATTGGGTCAGAACGATGCCCCTTGCATAGGGTTGAGGACTGAGCGAGTTGATCTGTGTAAAGCGCTTAGTCCAGTGCCTGGCACACAGCAAGGTATGGGGTAAGCAGCAGCCCTGTGTGTTAGTGTCATTGTCACTGGCTGCTGCAGGAGTGTGGAATGCTGGGGGACGGTGCCCAACACCAGGTGCAAGCCTCATGGCCCTAGGCTACAGGGAAGAAAGCAGAAAGGTGAGCAGAGGGGGGAACATGTGGTTTTCATCCATAGTCACTTCTAGCACAGATTAGACCAGGAATGCCCAACATTGCTTTCCCTGGGGGGAGGTGGGGGCAATTCGTGGAAAGCAAGTGACCTCAAGGCCTAAATGACTCCATTCCTAGGAGACGCCTAGAAGAGCAAGAGACGGGCTGTGGAACTTGAATCTGGCCCAGATAGGTCATTTCTGCCTGCTGGAAGGGCTCTGTCAGAGCCTGGGGGAGCCCCCCGATGCAACAGGCGAGCTGCCACCGGACACACCCAAATGTCGCCTCTCTGGGACAGGAGCAGTGGCCAGGGCCCTCCAAGGAGCTTGTCAATGGAGGCACCCCCTTTGGTCTCCTCTTACTAAGACAGGGACCCAATGCTGCTCACTCTTTGAACTGGTTCAAATGGGATTTCACCCACAGAGGCCAAGCAACAAAGAAGGGAATGCTAATGCTGCCTTGGGAGGAAATAGAGGGCCTTTATAAAAAAAATTCTCCCAGCCAAGTGTGCCCCTTGGCTTTCTGAACCCCTCAGTCTCTGAGTTACAAAAGGAACCTGTACAGAAAGAGGGGAATCGGGCAGGGATGAACAAGACTGGCCATGAGTCCATAATTATTGAAGCTGGGTGATGGGCACGGGACAGGGGGGGTTCTCATTCTATTTTCTCCTTTTTTTTTTTTTTAAAGATTTTTTTTTTTTTTTAATTTGACAGAAGGAGACACAGCAAGAGAGGGAACACAACAGGGGGAGTGGGAGAGGGAGAAGCAGGAGAGGGAGAAGCAGGCTTCCCGCAGAGCAGGGAGCCCTATGCGGGGCTCGATCCCAGGAGCCTGGGATCATGACCTGAGCCGAAGGCAGACGCTTAACGACTGAGCCACCCAGGTGCCCCGTCTATTTTCTCTTATATATATTTCTTACATACATTTTCTTATATTCTATTTTTGTATTTGAAAGTTTTCCATATTAATGTTTCTTGAAAGAAGGTATGAATAATCCAAAGCCTGGCAGGGTAAGGGGCGTCTTCTTGATCTCTGACCAGAAATTCTCCCTAAGTCCGATGAAATCTGAGTGTATCCAACAAGGAAAATAAGGTGAGGGTACAGCATTGGTCTGGCTTCGGTAGGTCATCAAACAAGGTCTGTGTTTCCCAGAGGGAGAGAAGCCATGGTGGCTCTTGGGTTTTGAGGAAAACGTTTCAGCAGGAGAGAGAAGGTGGAGGGGAACTGATAAGCATACTTTGACTGCTGGTGAGTCTGCCCCAACCGATTGGGATGGCACTGGGCCTCTGGCCCCACCCCAGCCTTTACCCGGAAGTGAGGTGTGCTCTCCTAAGCCTCCAAGGATAGGTGGCTGGGCCCCACACTGGGGGCAGATGTCCTCTCCCCCTTCCTCGGGTTCCGCCCTCCACATGGTCCAGGCCATGGTGATGAAGAGTAACCTGTCTGCGTCACCCTCCTACACTCCCTCCTGCAGTTGAAAGCCACACTCCAAACCCAGGATTCCTGAGATCAGACACATCAACTATCCCAAGCCATCTCCTGGCCACAGGCCTCATTACACTGGCCGATTCCCTCCTCTGCTTGAAGTTGGCATTTTAGAGGCCTTCAGCTGACAACCACCAAAATAGGGATGCTGCTCCACGTAGGCCAGATTAGGGCTTCTGGGCAGCATCAGGTGAAAAGTGCCTGGTAGGGGCGCCTGGGTGGCTCAGTCATTAAGCGTCTGCCTTCCGCTCGGGTCATGATCCCAGGGTCCTGGGATGGAGCCCCGCATCGGGCTCCCTGCTCGGCGGGAAGCCTGCTTCTCCCTCTCCCACTCCCCCTGCTTGTGTTCCCTCTCTCGCTGTGTCTCTCTCTGTCAAATAAATAAATA
>NW_028054454.1:0-399 GCF_054177405.1 Leptonychotes weddellii
GGCGAGACCAACCGTCCTCCTGGAGTCTGTCCTCAGCACGGACCTTGCTCTCTGACCTGTGACTGCTGGGAATCGGGTCTGTCACCACATTCACTGGGGTGATTAATCTGTCCTTCACTCTCACCTGTGCTTTACCACGGTGAATGGAGCCATGAGCCGCACGGTGCTGGAGCACATGAGTGCGGTCGGCTCTGCCCACCAACAAAGCAGGACAGACTTCCACCTGGGCTTGAAACACTGCAGAAGGACAAGAAAACTCAGAGCAGCCCCCTTCCCTACCTGAGCTCTCCTTCCTCCACATGACAGCTCCAACCACCAGAGCACCAGTGACCACAACGACAACCAGACCAGCCACGATGCCCACGACAGGAATGGGGGGCCGAGGAGGGGACGCTGGGA
>NW_028054455.1:0-399 GCF_054177405.1 Leptonychotes weddellii
AAAAAAAGAAATCTCTGCCTGCAGGGTGACACTCAGGTGTGGCCCCTTGCCCTGTAGCAGCATTAGCTTATTTAATCCTCGCAACAGATGCCCTCCCCTTACAGATGAAGAAGCGGGCTCGGAGCCGCTAAGACACGTGGTCAAGGTCATATAGTGAGAACGGCATTGACCCCCGAAGCCACACTCTTCTTTGCACCAGCCTGCCTCCAGCCAAGCCGTCCCCGCCTTCAAGCGCGTCCCCTGCGGGAGCTGGGCTGCGCCTTTACTTGTTCAGTTTCTGCTTTAGCGAGGCTGCGTATCAGACGCCCCCAGACCTCGGTGTCCTGCCGCAGCAACAGACATTTCCCATGTTTCTGCAGCTTTACGGAGATGTAATTGACGTCTGACACCGGGCAGGCG
>NW_028054456.1:0-399 GCF_054177405.1 Leptonychotes weddellii
TTTAACCTCCATGTATTTGTGCTCTTTCCAGATTTTTTCTTGTGGTTGATTTCTAATATCATGGTATTGTGGTCAGAAAAGATGCATGGTATGTCTTCGATCTTTTTGAATGTGTTCAGACTTGTTTTGTGGCCTAATATGTGATCTCTTCTGAAGAATGTTCCATGTGCACTTGAAAATAATGTGTATTAAAAAAAAAAAATAATGTGTATTCTGCTGTTTCAGGATGGATTTTTTGGGGGGAGGGAATGTTTTGAATATATCTGTTACATTTACCTGGTTCACTCAAAGGCACAGCTTCCTTGTTAATTTTCTATTTGGACAACCTAGGCATTGACCTAAGTGGGGTGTTAATGTCCCTTACTGTTATTGTATTACTATCAAGTAGTTCCTTTATGT
>NW_028054457.1:0-399 GCF_054177405.1 Leptonychotes weddellii
TCTCCTCTCTCATCAAATCTCCAACACCTCCTCACCGTTGTCATTTTCCACTGTAACCCTGCTTCCTATTGTAACTGGGAAATTAAAGCAATCAGAAGAGAGCTTCCCCGAGCTCTTAAAACCATATCTACCACTGTCCTGCTTCTTGACTTTTCTTCTGTTACTAGGTCCATACATTCTATTTTAGTTTCTGTTCTCTAAATGGACTGTCCATACCTCTTGCTCTGGAGAGGAGATCCGCACATCTCTGGGCATCTCCTCTGGAGATGTTCTCATCACTCTCCACAGACTTGCTCTGTCCAGGTCTGTGGCAATATCTTCTCTTAGTCAGAGTCCTCTCTCACCTTGTCCTCTGGGCACCCCAAATATTATAAGGAAAAGCTGTAGATTTTCGCTTCT
>NW_028054458.1:0-399 GCF_054177405.1 Leptonychotes weddellii
TTTTTCATAAAACTGCATCCCACCATGGCTGGTAACCAAAGACTGCCTACAACAGGCAAAGAGAGTGAATACAGACAAATGGACTGAAGGAAAAAATGGAGAAGACACAAAAGCAGGGCACATGCAATACATATAGGAAACATCCCTGAAATGCTAGGTTCTGGTGAACAGAAGATCTTGGACAAGAATTCATGTATCCCAGGGCGCCTGGGTGGCTCAGTTGGTTAAGTGACTGCCTTCGGCTCAGGTCATGATCCTGGAGTCCCTGGATCGAGTCCCGCATCGGGCTCCCTGCTCGGCAGGGAGTCTGCTTCTCCCTCTGACCCTCCTCCCTCTCATGTGCTCTCTGTCTCTCATTCTCTCTCTCTCAAATAAATAAATAAAATCTTTAAAAAAAAA
>NW_028054459.1:0-399 GCF_054177405.1 Leptonychotes weddellii
TATTTATTCAGACACACACATTTCAATTGCAATACCAAGTTCTAATATTTTGAGGAAAAAAGGTGTTTGAAGCTGACATTTCATCAGATTTCTCACAGGATCTAAGATATGGAATGCATTTGCTGGGTATAAATAATTAAAGACATTTCTGCCTTCAATTGGAGTCAGTAAGTGCAGAATTTGTTTACTTTTTTTAAAACATTTTTTATTGTTATGTTAATCCCCATACATTACATCATTAGTTTTAGATGTAGTGTTCCATGATTCATTGTTTGTGCATAACACCCAGTGCTCCATGAAGAACGTGCCCTCCTCAATACCCATCACAAGGCTAACCCATCCTCCCACCCACCTCCCCTCTAGAACCCTCAGTTTGTTTTTCAGAGTCCATCGTCTCTC
>NW_028054460.1:0-399 GCF_054177405.1 Leptonychotes weddellii
GACTCGATCCCGGGACTCCAGGATCATGACCTGAGCCGAAGGCAGTCGCTTAACCAACTGAGCCACCCAGGTGCCCTATTTTATTTTTTTTAAAGATTTTATTTATATATCTGAGACAGAGAGAATGAGAGAGAGCAAGCACATGAGAGGGGTTAGGGTCAGAGGGAGAAGCAGACTCCCCGCTGAGCAGGGAGCCCGACGCGGGACTCGATCCCGGGACTCCAGGATCATGACCTGAGCCGAAGGCAGCCGCCCAACCAACTGAGCCACCCAGGCGCCCCTAATTCAAGTAGTTTTTAAACCTGTTTCTCTGATTCTGCACTCTTAGTGTGATATATTCGGAGGCTAAGAAGAGCTATGAAGAAACCTTCCAGTTTAACTCGGCAAGTGTGTAGTGAT
>NW_028054461.1:0-399 GCF_054177405.1 Leptonychotes weddellii
TCACCCTGTGTCGGCCTTTCATGTGATTTCCTAGTCACTCTGTGTATTGTGTCTGTAGACTCTGCCCTATAGCTGCCCAAGAAGACTTGCTAGAAAGGAAAGTGGTAGAAGAGAGAGTGAAGGGTCATGTAAAGAAAAACCCAGAGTAGAGATTTAGGGGGATGAAATACTGAATTGAATGATGAATTCTTTTTTTTTTAAAGATTTTATTTATTTATTTGAGAGAGAGATAGAACGAGAGTGAGAGAGAGAGCAGGAGTGGTGGGGAGGGGCAGAGGAAGAGGAAGAAGCAGACTGTGCTGAGCAAGGAGCTGGATGCAGCTCCATTCCAGGACCCCAGGATCATGACCCGAGCCAAAGGCAGATGCTTAACTGACTGAGCCATCCAGACATCCCAAA
>NW_028054462.1:0-399 GCF_054177405.1 Leptonychotes weddellii
CCGTCTATCCTCCCGAATATCGCCTCGGATTCACTTCTCCGCACGTCCTACCTTCCAGAAAGTGGTCGCTTTTCTGATGAGAGAGTTGTTGCTCTTCTTTTCTTTAATCTCCTGTTGAGTTTGTAGGTGTTCAGAATGGTTTGATCCCTATCCAGCTGAATTCCTGAGAGGAGACGAAATCCAGGTCTCCTACTCCTCCACCATCTTGCTCCGCCACCCAAAACTCCTTCATCTTTATCTGCATCAGAGAGCAAATTTTCCCACGTGCTTATCCAGAGCTGTGGCTAAGTATCTAAGTAGAAGCTTGAAGTTTTCTGCACTGTTACTATAGACTACCTGTCTGTCTTTTAAGATAGTGGTGTGACAATTTGAGGAGACACTGCACAGTTTCTTAGGAAT
>NW_028054463.1:0-399 GCF_054177405.1 Leptonychotes weddellii
TATTTCCTTGGTGTTGGTCGTAATCTCTTTCTTTCATGATTTTATTAGTTTGGGTCCTTTCTCTTTTCTTTTTGATAAATCTGGCTAGGGGTTTATTGATCTTATTAATCCCTTCAAAGAACCAGCTTCTAGTTTCATTGATCTGTTCTGTTCTTTTAGTTTCTATTTCATTGATTTCTGCTCTAATTGATATTATTTCCGTTTTCCTGCTTGTTTTAGGCTTTATTTGCTGTTCTTTCTTAAGCTCTTTTAGGTGTAATGACAGCTTGTGTATTTGAGACTTTTCTAGTTTCTTAAGAAAGGCTTATATTGCTATGTACTTCCCTCTTAGGACTGTCTTTGCTGTATCCCAAAGGTTTTGAACAGTTGTGTTTTCATTTTCATTTGTTTCCATAAATT
>NW_028054464.1:0-8785 GCF_054177405.1 Leptonychotes weddellii
CCTGGTGATGGGTATTAAAGAGGGCACGTACTGAATGGAGCACTGGGTGTTATACACAAACAATGAATCATGGAACACTACATCTAAAACTAATGATGTAACGTATGGTAATTAACATTAACATAATAAAATAAAATTTAAAAAAAGTGAAAATATTCAGTGGATATACCAATAACAAGGCAGGACTTGGTTAGCAGTTTAATCTTTTTTTTTTTTTTTAGATTTTATTTATTTATTTGACAGAGAGAGCCAGCGAGGGAGGGAACACAAGCAGGAGTGGGAGAGGGAGAAGCAGGCTTCCTGCTGAGCAGGGAGCCTGATGTGGGCTCCATCCCAGGACCCCGGGATCATGACCTGAGCCAAAGGCAGACGCTTAACAACTGAGCCACCCAGGCGCCCTAGGTTAGCATTTTAAAAATACATGACTTCAATAGGGAATTTAGAAAAAGAGCTAAGGGCAATAAATATTGTGAGGTTGAAACAAGTCTTTTAGAGTAAAGCAGAAATCGATTATGAAGTGGTATAATTTTAGGAAAAGGAGATCATTTTTGACTTCAAAATCTATAATAAAGATAAAAATGCCAGGTAATAAATAAAAAGACTATATGGAACTTACATATTCACAAGCACATGTATCTGGTGTGTGATATTTTTCTTCTGCATAAATACAACTATGTATGTAAACGGTCAGTAACTGTTTCATTGTTTGACCATATACTCTGCACTACTACATTGCATAAAAATGTCACCAGCTGTTTGTAAGAGCTATTTTGTTTTGGTTTGGTTTACACAGTTTGGCTTGGGTTGGTTTGGACTGAATTTGGACAGATGAGCTCTAGAAACCTGGACTTTTGTCAACATGAGTCAGTGTATCTCTGAATTTCGCAAGACTGGAGGCAACATCTAAGATTTTCTCTACAGATGCCTGTCTGACTCTGGACGTAGACATATTCCAATTATCCTGAATGTAGTTGGGTGAATGTGGTCTTTATATTAACACTTACAGGTTAGCAGGTTATAACTCAATTGCTTTCCAGAGAAAGTGAAATAGAGAATTTCACCTTTTCTGCCCTATGCCTTGGGGTGGAAGTATAATAACAATTCACTGGACTTAAGCTACTGGGTCATTTCACTGTTAGATCCACTAGAAATAATAGAAAGTACTTGGCCTTTGCAGACCTGGGTTCAAATCCTAATTCTACCACCAGATGTGTGCCCCCTAGGCAAAATATGTGACTTCTCTGGAATCCAGGTCTTTTCTCTGTAAAATGAGAATGATATCACCTACCTCATAGAGTTTTGTGTGAATTACATAAACTAGCATAGATGAAGCACTGAACACAAGTTTTGACAAACAGAAGTTTCCAAAAAAAAAAAAAAAATGAGACCTCTCTTGCCATGTTCAAAGAGAATCCTTTGTGATTTCATTCCAACTTGGTAGGGCCATCCTCTACTACGTTTCCATTTGTTTCCATTTCTCATCTATAAGAGAGAGTAGAGACAGATTTCAATGACTGTTTATATTTTGCTAGAGTGGAATTTTGGCATAAACTAGCATAGATTATAGTATGCACATCCCCTCTGACAGTCATTGGTTCCATACATGTAGAATCTTCTTGGTTCCTTAGGGCATCCTTATGCAAGATTGCCTAAGTTATGCCCCATTTTGATTTTCAGCTTTAGGCTGTTGGCTCTTCCCAAATTCTCAAACCCTATAAGCTTCCACTATGTCCCTCGCTCATAAGCTTGTTCCTCTCTTTAATCTCAGAAGTCTTCCCATGGCAAACTACTTCAGTCCTGCTGAGGGCTAATAGAGGCCATGGCACATCGCAAACACTTACCAGATGGTAACTTCTTGACAGCACTTTTTCCTGTTTCTTAATATTGCATCAGAACATAAAAATGAGATTATTCAGATATAGGGGCTTAATTATTCCTGACATAATTTATTTGGAAGTAATATAAGTCCATAATAAAATTTTAGTAAATAAAAACAAATATAAAAATATATCCATAGTTCCTTTCATGTTAGTACAGTAACTGAACATTTTAGTCTATTTTACTTCATTTTTTTTCTTTAGGCCATGATCCTTTTCTCTTTTAACATAATTATAGTCATACATGGTATTTTATATTCTGCCTTTTCACTTAACGTTATATTAATTTTTGCAATGATTAATAACCATATTTTAATACCCAAATTGCTATCCTAACAAATAGATATAATTCTTTTCCTTTTTGGATGAAAATTTAGATTGTTTCCAGGTTTTGACTATTATAAACAATACTGTAGTGAACATTTAATGCATAAAATTTATTGTTCTCATATTTATAATTTATTTTTTAGGGTTCTTAGAAGTTAAATTTGTGAATTAGAGTGGGCACATTTTTATGGCTCAGGGTGTAGTTGCCAAACTGCTTTCCAAAAGGGATATAAAAGTTAACACCAGGAGACTAATTCTGCCTTTATCTCAGCTTTAAGGAGGATCAAGCTGCATATAGAAATTGGAATTAAAGGACCTTTAAGTGGCTTTTGCTTCCCCCACTCCCTTTCTCTTGGAAAGAAATTTGATGTATATTCCACTCAGCTTTGTCAAGTTTGTTCTGGGTCATTGTTATAGAGGTATTTAGTCATCTTGAAATATGTTCTGGAATGAGGTAGGGTATAAATAAATAAATGACACATTTGCCAACCAAGCACAAGGCAGATTTCTGAAATTGTTTTAAAGTTTTTTGAGGAACATAGTATTATGTATCTGTGCACTGTACTCTGAATTCCAGTTGGTGTATAACCTTAGACAACATTAATTTTTTTTCTATAACTCCCCCCGAGAAACTGTTCCTTTACTATCACATAGTGTAAGCCCAGTTAGCACTGTACATCAGTACAACCATTTTGAAAAACATACAAAATGGGTTATTAAAAAATACTAATATATTTGGGCCTAATAATTTCATTCTTAAAAATTAATTTTAGAGAAAAATGCCTATTGGAGCTAAAGGCTCAAAAACAAAGATTCAAGTGTAGAGAAATGGTTATGTAATTCATAAAGCATCAGCTGAATAATAGTAGAAGTGGACATTTATGATATTTTCCTGCCCAACATCTGTAACCTCTTTTTCCTGGTGACAATTCTCAAATTAGCCTTTCCCATATCCTGAGTGTATCAATCAAGTCTTTCCAGATGCTATAAAAATATCCTATACTACATGGCATAAAGATGTTAAAATGGTATCACTCTCAAAATAGCCAGGAGTAACTGTTAAAAATATTCAGCTAGAAAGAAAAATTTCTGACAAATGTATTTTGGTAAGAAAAAAAATTAAGTATTAAACCTGGGATCAAAAGTAGCCTCTCATCCTTTTTGTGTCCTGATTCAACAGCCGTTCAGACTGATATCAAAGAGCATTTGAGCTGAATAAAACTGACTTAGAACCAAAGCTTAAAAATTCTTTTGGTAGAGACTAATAATACCATATGCACTGTTAAAAACTGTAGTCCTATTTTCTTATATATTATCTAGGTAAATTCAATATTAACTAAACATTCATAACATTATGCTTTAAAAACAAGTTAAAACGATATATATATACACACACATATTTAATTATTACATTGGAAATATAAATAGTAATATGCTGTGATAATGAAAAATTAAAAATTATGATATATTCTCCATTACCTCCATTAAATATATTATGTTCTCATTGATATTTGATAAAACTTTTTAAAATTTAAATTCAATTAATTAGCATATAGTGTATTATTAGTTTCAAAGGTAGAGTTCAGTGATTCATCAGTCTTATATAATGCTCAGTGCTCATTACATCATGTGCCCTCCTTAATACCCATCACCCAGTTACCTCATCCTCCCACCTCACCTCCCCTCCAGCAACCCCCAGTTTGTTTCCTATAGTTAAGAGTCTCTTATGGTTTGTCTCCCTCTCTGATTTTGTCTTCTGATAAAACATTTTTTAACTCTGAGTTTCTAAAGGGCTTCATTCAGCAACATCCCTTCATTCACTCATTCAGCCAGTATAGAGTTACCTCCTACTATGTGTAGGTATTGCTTTATGCTGCCTTATTTGTATGTATTTCCTAGTATGTATTCTTCAGGAAGGAAACTGATTTTAACGTTAGTTCAATAAAAGATATAATTGAGAAGGCAAGATTGCAAAAAGAAAATCATACAGACTGCCACGAAATCTGAAGTTTAGAATTTAGATATTCATTTAAATTCCATATATTATGGGATAATAAACATTATGAATATGTATAGATAAATATGTATGAATAAATATGTATGAATTCCACATATTACCAGTGTCTATATCAGCTTCTGAAATTTAATTTTTATAAGCAGTGCTCAAAGACAAAGGGGAAAATACAGCATAAAGAAAACTAAAAATTCAAGAAATTCTTTAACCTAGGACAACATAAATCAGGGAAAGAAACTATTTCAAACAAATGGAATATAACTATGACAGAGAAGAAAAAATAGATCTTATTTGAAATCATATGCCACAGAGTGGATTCCTGGCCTAAAGGTTATCCATTCCTTCAGAAAATATTTTCAGAAAAGGCAATGGTGTGACTATACAGAACCCATCTAAGCATTCACTGGTATTAGAAAAGATATTTGTGGAAATCATTGTCCTTGATTTTCTTAGGTCCCAAAATATGTTTACCCCAAAGCCTAAGCACTTTTAATGAAATATTATTCTTTTGAAAGAAAAGTTTTGTTTGGTGTTCCCAGGAACATAAACACTTCATTTAAAAAAGAATAAAACTCTAAGACTTGTAATACAATGTTATATGGAAATGCAGCCTCCCCCAGCCCTCCAGAAGCCTTAGCCATGCTTGCTAACATAATCTCCCAGTTTATCCTTCAAAGCTGTTCTTATCTTGGCAATGTTTCTCCAAGCAGCTGTGGGCTTTGCTCTTAGTGTTTGTGACCTCCCCCATCTTCATTACAGACAGTGCATCTTTGACAAAGTGCCTAGAAACTTTGACAAAAGGCTCTGTATATGTACTTAGGAGAAGGGGTCAACACATTTCTAGAAGCGTAAGACCTGATTACCTTCGTATTTGAGCAGAGGCAATTAACCGGAGGTAGAGATGGACCAGAATGCATGGAAACAGACAGTAGCCTGTGGTTTAGTCCAGTTCACTCCTGCACAAAGAACAGGAGAGATAAGAAGCTACTTTATGTGATTAGGGGAAAGAAAAATCCATACCTTCCATATGGGAATTTCTCATGTGTTTTCTTAATGACACAGAGAGAAGTTGAAAGAGACTTTTAAGCTGTTAAAACTTTTAACATATTCTCTTTGGGGCTAGGTGAGTATGAATTTCCTAATTTCATCAGAACCATTAATGACTTCAGTTCCTTCCCTTTTCAACAAAGGAAGTGGAGGGATTCTTCACTGCACTATGATTTTGAAAAGCATTAGACAGCAGGAGAAATGATTTGTAATCATGCTGTGGAAAGAAACACATTTTTTCTTCTTCTCTAGAAATGATTCTCATTGTTAAAATTCTAAAAGCTCTTTAAAGGCTAGATAATTTATTGTAATGGAGCATACTTGTAAGTTAGCATTTCATAATAACTGGGATGTCATTTTTTCTTGGTGGATGCTTAACCTCTATGAAGATTGCATGCTTTTATTTCAACTATAAACTCAAGACAGAACTAAGGAAATGTCAAGAGGGGCACATCCCCTCCCCTGCCCTTCAATTGCCATGATTTTTTAGAGTCTTTTTCTCCCCCAAATAAATGAGGTCAAGAGAAGTAAGAGGTCAAATGTCAGATAAACAGCAGAACCAGGAGACAATTCTTGAAAACAGGATTAAGGAAGATTGTTCAAAACCCAGGTAATTGGAAGTGCAGCAAAAGGAGAAAAGGACAAGCAGGGAAGGAAGTACAAGGTCCTGAAACCAGAAAAAAATGGGAACTACAACCGTGGACCCAAAACGTAGGGCTTCAAATACTTTGTAGAGCAGGAAAGAAAGTGAGCAGAAGAAAGCAGCAGTTATTGTGCTAGCAGACCCAGGCAGAGACTGATTTAAATTAAATGATACAACGACTGGGAATATGCTTTTTTCTTTTTCTTTTTTTTAAGATTTAGAAATAATTTGAGTAAATTAAGTCAAATGAGGCATTTGTTTAATCCTAACCACGTTTTGCAATACATACATATACGTTACATGTCGTATAGATACATATAGCCATACATATAGTTATAGCATTGAAGAGGAGACAAGCCCTAACATTGTAATGAGCTGGACACTGTTTAACATGGATAGTCCATAAGTAAATCACTCTTAAAAAGTAATATGCTTAGTTACTGAGAAGCTTATTCAAAAACAAAAATCAAATTATTTATCTTAGGGACTTAGATTCATTACATCATAATTATTTTTAAAAAATATATGAGATGCAGTTTTATGCACACTAATAAAAGTCAGAATGAATAAGAATTTAATTTTTATACTACAAAAAATATAGAACTTTGAGTTTTTAGTTTATTGAGTTTTTAGGTTATTGTAGTTGGTATTTAATGAACTCTTAATAGTGTCTTTACAATTATTCAAAAAATGAAATTAATGGGTCAAGGAAGAAATGTTGAGAAAACTTAAAAATATTTTGAGATAAATGTAAATAAAAACAAAACTGATAAATTTTAGGATCCAGCAAAAGCAGTACTTAGCAGAGAATTTATGGTACTGAAAGCATGTATTAGAAAAAGGGAAAAATCTAAGATCAGCAATACACACTTTCACCTTAAGAAAATAGAAAAAGAAGAGCAATGTAAGCTTAAGGCAAGTAGAAGAAGAGGAATAACAAAAATTATAGCAGTAATCAATAAAATTGAAAAGAGGAAATCAGTAAAGAAAATTAATAAAAATCAGTAAAGAAAATTAATAAAAATATAAGCTTATTCTGAAAAGATCAATAAAATCAATAAACTCCTAGCCAGGCTAACTAAGAATAGAAAAAGACACAAATTACTAGTATCAGAAATGAAAGGGGTCGTTACTTACCAATTCCATGAGCATAAAAATGATAATCAAGGAATGTTATGAATAGGTAAATGCACCAATTTCTTTTTTTTTAAGATTTTATTTATTTTATATATATATATATGTAGATATATCTATATATAGGAAGAGAGAGAGGGAGAGGGAATGAGTGAGCAGGGGCAGGAGCAGAGGGAGAGGGACAAGCAGACTCCAAGCTGAGCCCCAATGTGGGGCTCAATCCCAGGACCTTGAAATCTTAATCTGAGCCAAAATCAAGAGTCAGGTATTTAACTGAATGAGCCACCCAGGCACCCCTACACCAATCTCTTTAAAGACACAAATATACAAAACATAAAAAACAACACAAACAAAAGGAGAAATAGATAATCCAACTAAAACTCTATCTATTAAAAATATTAAATCACTAATTAATAACATTCCAAAAAGAAAACAAGGCCCAGATGCTTTCCCTGGTGAATGCTACCAAATATTTAAGGAAGAGATTATACCAATTCTCTATAATCTCTTCCAAAAAATATAAGCAGATAGATTATTTTCTAACTCATTCTATAAGGCCAGCATTATCTTATTACCAAAACCAGTTCAACATTACAATAAAAGAAAACCATAGACCAATATTTCTTATGAACATAGTTGTAAAAATCCTCAATAAAATATTAACAAATTGAAACCAACAATGTATTAAAAGTATATCCATCATGACCAAATGGGATTTATTCCAGGTATACAAGGCCAGATGTACTATTGAAATAATACATTAATTAATTTTAATGTATTATTTCAATAGTACAAATAAGTCAAACCACTATGCTTTACACCTTAAATTTATACAGTGATGTATGTCAATTATATCTATAAAACTGGAAATAGAATCAGTTAATGTAGTCTATCTCTTCAATAGGCTACAAACAAGAAAAGTCACAGTAATTCATCAATAGATGCAGAAAAAACATTTAATAAAATCCAACAACGATTCATGATAAAAACTAAGCAAACCAGGAATAGAGGGGAATTTCCTCAACTTAATACAGAATATCTACAAAAAATCAAGAGTTTTATCTTTTCCTTTTTTTTTTTCTTTCTTCCTTTTTTCTCTCTTTCCCTTTCTTTTCCCACTGCTTCAGGTCTTTTCTGATTTGTTTAGAGTATATTTTCTGGGGACGTTGTTACCCTGTTAGCATTTTGTTCTCTTATTAATCTATTCTCCTCTGGACAAAACAAGACGGAAAAATCACCTCAACAAAAAGAACAAGAGGTAGTACCAACTGCCAGGGACCTACTCAATACAGACATTAGTAGGATGTCGGATCTAGAGTTCGGAATCATCACTTTAAAGACACTAGCTGGGCTTGAAAAAAACATGGAAGTTATTAGAGGAACCCTTTCTGGAGAAGTAAAAGAACTAAAATCTAACCAAGTAGAAATCAAAAAGGCTATTAATGAGGTGCAATCAAATATGGGGTCACTAACTGCTAGGATAAATGAGGCAGAAGAGAGAATCAGTGATATAGAAGACTAAATGATGGAAAATAAAGAAGCTGAGAAAAAGAGAGATAAACAACTACTGGATCACGAGGGCAGAATTCAAGAGATAAGCGATACCATAAGACGAAACAACATTAGAATAATTGGGATCCCAGAAGAAGAAGAAAGAGAGAGAGGGGCAGAAGGTATAATGGAGCAAATTATAGCAGAGAACTTCCCTAATTTGGGGAAGGAAACAGGCATCAAAATCCAGGA
>NW_028054465.1:0-399 GCF_054177405.1 Leptonychotes weddellii
AAGTAAAGCTGGTGCCTTATGCATGAAAATGTAGCTGTGGAATGAAGGGGAAATAATTTAAGGTGGTTACTATTCGTGCATATTATTTACCTGAGTGGTTCCCAAAGCTTTGCTGAGCTCCCCAAACAACCCTATGAAGTAGGTTTTTTTTTTTTTTTAAAGATTTTATTTATTTATTTGAGAGAGAGAGAGAATGAGACACAGAGAGCACGAGAGGGAAGAGGGCAGAGGGGGAAGCAGACCCCCCGCTGAGCAGGGAGTCTGATGCGGGACTCGATCCCGGGACTCCAGGATCATGACCTGAGCCGAAGGCAGTCGCTTAACCAACTGAGCCACCCAGGCGCCCGAAGTAGGTTTTATAATCTGTCTCTACTGTCGGGAGAACTCCGGAACTTCTTT
>NW_028054466.1:0-399 GCF_054177405.1 Leptonychotes weddellii
GGCATACCCTTAAAAATTGATAATAAAATCAGCTCATCATAAATCCATTATTGCACATTTAGGGAAAATAGGGTAAAAAGAGGGAGAAAAAATATCTATAATTCTAACTTTAAGTAATGACCACTGTATACATTTTAACATACTGCTTAATTCTCCATTGGGGGAGTGCATACATGCAGAAAACATTTAAATCCAATTCCATTGTCTTTTCTAATATCACAGCAAAGAACAACTTTAACAAAATTGCATTAGAACACACAGTGATGAAATCTGATTCAATGATCCTCTAGGATCTTTATTTTAAAAGCCATGCGTTCTAATGCATCACTTTAGGAAAATTGGAAACATTTTATTTTATTGAGCTCTTTTAAGCTGTAAAGCACTACTAAAACACTGATG
>NW_028054467.1:0-399 GCF_054177405.1 Leptonychotes weddellii
AGGAGGTTTATGTGCTTTGTGTGTTTTTTATTAAAAAATTATTATTTTTATATATAAATTATTATATAAAAACTTGACTTTTATCCCAAAATTGAAGTTCTTCTTAGATCAGACTTCATTTTCCTCATTTATCATCATATCTACTTCCTGCTCACATATACACTTGAAAATTATCCTCGGGCGCCTGGGTGGCTCAGTTAGTTAAGCGACTGCCTTCGGCTCAGGTCATGATCCTGGAGTCCCGGGATCGAGTCCCGCATCGGGCTCCCTGCTCAGCAGGGAGTCTGCTTCTCCCTCTGACCCTCCTCCCTCTCATGCTCTCTGTCTCTCATTCTCTCTCTCTCAAATAAATAAATAAAAAATCTTTAAAAAAAAAAAAAAGAAAATTATCCTCACTGA
>NW_028054468.1:0-399 GCF_054177405.1 Leptonychotes weddellii
CCGGGACTCCAGGATCATGACCTGAGCCAAAGGCAGCCGCTTAACCAACTGAGCCACCCAGGTGCCCCAAACTTTCACATTCTTAAGAGATATTATGTATCATTTAGACAATGAGCGCTTGCTCTAGTGTATTCATCCTCCCGGAAATCCTACTTTTCTGTTGTTCCTCAGGTAAAACAGCATTTTCATGCTGTCGTGCAGCTCTCACAAGAGCTGGTTTGGAGAAGTGATTTTTTTTTTTTTTTATTTGAGACAGAGAGAATGAGAGAGAGAGAGCACATGAGAGGGGGGAGGGTCAGAGGGAGAAGCAGACTCCCCGCCGAGCAGGGAGCCCGATGCGGGACTCGATCCCGGGACTCCAAGATCATGACCTGAGCCGAAGGCAGTCACTTAACCGAC
>NW_028054469.1:0-399 GCF_054177405.1 Leptonychotes weddellii
CCCAGGGGAATTCTACCAAACATTTAAGGAAGAATTAATACCTATTCTTCTGAAACTGTTCCAAAAAATAGAAATGGAAGGAAAACTTCCAAACTCGCGTTATGTGGCCACCATTACCTTGATCCCAAAACCAGACAAAAACCCCATCAAAAAGGAGAATTACCGACCAATATCCCTGATGAACATGGACACAAAAATTATCAACAAAATAGTAGCCAATAGGATCCAACAGTACATTAAAAAGATTATTCACCACGAACAAGTGGGATTTATTCCTGGGCTGCAAGTTTGGTTCAACATCTGCAAATCAATCAACGTGGTACAATACATTAATAAAAGAAAGAACAAGAACCATATGATCCTCTCAATAGATGCAGAAAAAGCATTTGACAAGTACAG
>NW_028054470.1:0-399 GCF_054177405.1 Leptonychotes weddellii
ATCCAGGCTTCATCTTAAATACCCCCATTAATCTTTGGGGAAGAGACCCCTTGTGACAGTGGGGAGCAGAGCTAATCATCCCCCCAAGTCGACCAGTTAATCAAATCATGACAAAGATGGGCTATGAGCCAGGACAGGGCTTAGGCAGACAATGTCAAGGAATAAAGGAGCTTATCATTGCCCAAGGACAAACTCATAGAGCTGGACTGGGTTACCCTTTTTTCTAGGGGCCATTGAGGAAAAGAGGCCTGCCCCTATTAAAATAACATGGAAAACTTCTTCCCCGGTTTGGACTCCTCAATGGCCCCTTCCAATAGAAAAATTGCAGGCCTTAGAACAAATTATTCAAAAGCAATTGCAGGCAGGACATATAGAGCCTTCGCAATCTCCTTGGAACTC
>NW_028054471.1:0-399 GCF_054177405.1 Leptonychotes weddellii
CGGTTTCTCAACAGTGCTGTTTTAGGGAACAAACCTGAGCCGAAGGCAGTCGCTTAACCAACGGAGCCACCCAGGCGCCCCGTCACCCATACATTCGTAAAGGCTCTCTTCAGGAAAGAAGATGTTAGTTGAATGAGGGATTCTCGACAGTGCTTCTGGTAGGAGAGACAAACGTAGGGCACCTTCCTTATGCCCTCACACAGACTTTTGAGAAATGCTTCCAGCTACAGCAAGGTAATGTTAGTTGATAGAAGTTTCTCTACCCTGTTTTTTCTTAGAATTGAGAATTAGGGTACTGTCCTTATGCTGACACAGACTTTGGAAACACATATCTCTTCGTGAAAGGAGCCGTTAGCTGCAACTTGCATTCTAGACAAGCTTGTTCCTCCGAGTTAAGCA
>NW_028054472.1:0-399 GCF_054177405.1 Leptonychotes weddellii
GAGCAATTTTCATAGTCTAGTGACTTTGAGGAGAAGTCATCTTATAACTTTTAATTAGTAAAACCATCATGCAAAACAGACTTTAAGGAAAAATTATAGGAAAATCACCCATGTACTTGCAGTTATAGGCGTGTGTAGGTTAAGACAGGAGCTTTGAGATTGAGGAGATCAAATCCTGACTCCATCGTATACCTGCCACATGACCCCAGGGAAGACACTAACCCAAGGACGTCACTTGACACTGTCACTTACCTAAGGAGGCCACTTACCTTGAGAAGGCATTTACCTGGAGAGGTCATTTACCTGAGTGTCACTTATCTGAGAGGTCACTTACCTGAAGAGGTCACCTACCTGAGAGGTCACTTACCTGAAGAGGTCACCTACATGAGAGGTCACTTA
>NW_028054473.1:0-399 GCF_054177405.1 Leptonychotes weddellii
TCCCATAGTCTTCACCAGCTGTCATGGAAACACACAAGCAAGTATTGGATAAGACAGCAAATGAAGATGCTACCCAGCACTCTCCAATTTCCTTGTGTGGGTCTATGAAGTTAGGAGAGTCATCTGCTCTTCCACACTTTCCTAGCATACACTTATTGATACCTATATTATGCAAAGCAGTGTGTCTGATTCTCCTGGACGGAAGAGGAGGGTAACTCAAGAAGTTACCCTCCTTGGTGAATGATTGTAAATAATAAGAAAGAAAGGAGGAAGTAAAAGTTCTCTAAAAGATTTGTTAAAAAGCTGAATGTGCTTCAAATTATTCCCAGTTGATCACAGAAGCCCCTGTAGAAGAGTTTAGGTTCAGGGACACTGCTGTACCTGAGAGGGTCTTTTTGT
>NW_028054474.1:0-8785 GCF_054177405.1 Leptonychotes weddellii
CAGGCCCAACCCGCCCGCGCGTCGTCCGCGCACTCACGGCCGCAGGCCTTGCGGTTGCACAGGCGGCCCTCCTCCAGCACCCCCTCGCAGCCGCGGCCCTCGGTGCCGGGAGCCGGCAGGCAGGTGCGCGTCCGCGTCTGTAGGCCTCCCCCGCAGTCCCGAGTGCACTCGCCCCACAGGGACCACAGCTTCCAGCCACCTGGGAGGAACGGGGGGTGGGGGGGTCAGGGCCAGGGGCGGGGCAAAGGGCTCGGGTGTCTTTCAGGGAGTTGCCTCTGGGAGTCTCCTGGGCAGGGTCGTAGAGCACCCGCGGGTCCGAAGCCTGTGAGTCCCGGGCCGTGAGGCAGCGCAGCCTTGGGGGGGTGGGCTGGGAGACGAGTGCGGGCCTGGGCAGCCCGTCCTGGGCCTGTGAAGCAGAGGCCGGCAGGGGCAGGGAGGGGCAGAGGTGCTGGCGAAGGGTCTGCCTTGGGGGATGGCCCTGGGGGCCTGGTGCCTACCCCACTCCCCGGGTGTCCCTCTCCAGCTCTCTCTCTACCCGTACCTGTGCCAAGGTCTCTACTGGCTTTGAACCCAGGCCCCCAGGGTAGGGGCTGGACACAGAGCTGGAGCCCCAGGGGTGTCTGAAGAATGAATGAATGGAAGAAAGAAAGACAGCCCTGCTGCCCCCCTCCCCCCATGGCTGCCTCTTGTAAGGTTCTGGTGATAGGTGCCAGGGCCGAGGGGGCCCTCATTCCCCAGCACAGATTCTCAAGCCCTGCTGGACCCCTCCCCATGGTCCTCAGTCCAGTGTCCTCTGAGCCCCCACCTCCTGGCCATGATCTGGGTGCTCTCTCCCTCACTCCCCCAGACCTAGCAGGGCTGGTGCCTGGCTGCCAAGGGAGCTTGTGGACGAAGGCCTCCAGCCACCCCCTTTCAGCCCCTGTCATGAGTCTCCTCCATCCTGGCCCTGTTGCCACTAAAATCCCTGAGGGTGTGAGCCCCTGGGTGGCACACATCCACTAAGCATGCTGAGCAGGCTAAGTACTGGGGGGCTGCTGATGGCTGAGTCGCAGGGAGGCTGCTCATTTGGGCCAGAGTGTGGAGGCCGCACTGATGGACTGAGGAAGGCTGCTTCTGTCCAAAGGCCATGGACCGGGACCACGGGATCTGGGGCCCGGACCATGGCGCTACGCTGGACTCTAGCCACCGCTATCCCGTGTGTCCTCGGGGACACCAGGACCCCTGCGCTCCCAGCGAAGCAGGATCGGAGTACACTGGGTCAGGGTAAGCAGCTTCACCAGCACCTACTCTGGCCGGACGCTCTGCCATGGCACTGGCTTCCGAGGTGGCCAGGAACCTGGCTGGCATTGCCGGGACCAACAGGGAACCTGCACTCAAGCTGGGCCACTGCCCCACGGGGCCTGCTCACCTGAGGTTGGACACACGTGGCCTGTGAGAAGGGCCCCGGGTGCCTCTTGGAGTTTGGCTTGTATCTGTGGCTTGGGGAAGTAGACCCCACCCCAAGGGAGAGAATAAAGGCTGCTGGAGCCCCTGAGGGTGGGCCCTAGGACAGGGGCAGAGGGCGGGGCTGGAGCTGAAAGACCAGGTTTCCATGCTGGCCCCCCCCCTCCCGCTGCCCACTGGCATGGGATGGTCAAGTCCATCCCGCCCTGGCCTCATGCCTCTTATCTGAGGATGGTGGGGAGCTACTTCCCAGAACTGATGGCATGGAGATAAATGGCAAGAAAGGGCTGGGGGCGATGGGTGTGGACAGTCACTGGGGGCAGAGTTGACCCCGGACAACCCACTTGGTGCCCAGGTGACTCAGGGCGGGTGCTGCTCTGTTCTGTGGGTGGCCACTTGGGAAGGTGCCAGAGCCCCTCCTCATTGCCTGTGGGCCTGTGTTGGGCAGTGCCCAGCAGGGGGAGCCAGGGGCAGACGCGTGGGAGGCACAGGCCGGCGGGAGCCCCCTCCCCCTGGGCCCAGAGGGGCAGAGCGCCTCTGCCAAGGGCCCACAGCCATTGAGCCTCTCGTCCTGCATGTCGGCTGGTGCTGGTGGGTGGGGAAGGCAGGCCAGTGAAGGCATCCAGACCACAGGGAATGTGCGGGAGGGGCTGGCTCAGACCGCAGTGACCTCCCCTCAGTGGCCGGGCGTGGATGCTGCTCTCTGGGGCTCACACACAGGACCACGGGGCTCGCAGATGTGCTGTTGGGCCTGGGAAGGGCCTGCCAGGGCCACACAGTGGGAGCAGGGCTGCATTTTGCATGGTTCCTCGCTCTTGGGGGGGCGGCGCGGAGGGGTCTGGTTTGAGCCCCTTACGGGGTCTGGGTCAGATGCCCTCACTGGTCACTGAGTTCCCACGAGGGACACCTTGTGGCTCCCAGTGCTCATATGAGAAGACCAAGGCCCGCTGAAGTAGAGGGGTGCCCGTGCCCCCCAGGTAGGGAGTGGCCAAAGGGCAATCGAGCCAGGCTGCCGGACTCTCCAAGAAAGGATGCTCCTTCCCCGGCCACTGTGGCCAGCTCCCCCAGGGGACCTCCTGCGCAGGGGAACCCTGCCCCTACCCCTGCCCCTGTCCCTGCCCTGGTGGGCCCTACTCTGTGACAGGCACCTCGGCACAGGAGCCTTGAACCCCGGCCTGCCCGGGAGGCCACTTTCACCCCATTTACAGCAGAGGAAATGGAGGACAGCCAGGGGCTAGGGCCAGGCCGCTGCCACGAGGGTCTGCCCGGGGAGGGGGTGCTGGCACTGAGGAAGCCCGAGCCTCCAAGGTGCACGGAGCCAGGGTCTCAAGAGCGGAGTAGGAACTGTACATGTGGAGGGTCCTACGCAAATGCCGCTTCATCTTAAACCACCCGTATCCCGTTCGGACTCCAGAGAGGTGGGCTGGGTGCCCAAGCACGTGCGCAGACTGGGGGCCCGGGGAGAGGGCTGGGGAGCCCCCAGTGGCCACGGGCCAGGACAGGGGGCGGCTCGGGCAGGGTGGGCAGCAGCCTCGTGCCCACGCGGCCAGGCAGGTGCAGAAGGGAGGCCGAGTTACCTCCCGCTGATGAGGAGAGGAGCCAGCACCAAGCCCAGAATCAGCTTCCAAAAGCCCCCCTGTGCCTCCCGACTAAGGCCACCTGCCAGGACCGCCCACAAGCCCCAACCCCTCGCTCCAGGCCTCAGTGGTGCCGCCTGCTGAAGCCGTGCCATCCCGTCATGCAGACCCAAAGGAACGGAGGAGGCTGGAGTCCAGGGAGACAGCCAGGTGACAGGGTCGGGGGGCACGTCCTGCCCGTCCTTCCTGGCTGCCCCAGCCCAGCCCCCACAAGGAAGCCTGAGTGACGTGGAAACTGGCAGTGGGTGGGAGAGAGAGGGTGTCCAAGCCAGGCTAATTGGAGGATGCCACTTGGTTCCCATGGAAACTGCTGCAGAGCTCAGAGTTTCAGGATAGACTCAGGTTAGGCCTCAGCTGCCAAAACACCCACTATTTCAGGGCTGGTTACCTTGGTGACCCAGGTGGGGGGGAGGGGTGAAGAGGAGGGGGTGCATCAGGAGAGGCTGGGGAGGGGGCCCACGGGTCTGGAGGATAGGCTGGCCCCTGGGTCTAGCTCTGAGCCTGGTCACACTCTGAGCCTTGATCCTCATGACAGACTAACTTGGGATCCTGGGCGCAGGATCCCTGCTCCCCATTCACATACTGAGGCCTGATCCCCGTCACATACTGATCTCCAACCTTGGCCATGCTCTGGCCGCTGATGATCACTCAGGAGATGGAAGCTGCTATTTTTGTTACCGTTTTTATTTTTAATGTGTGTTCCCACACATGGCTGCCACTGGATCAGTGTTTGTTGAGCAAATGCGTCCATGACCGGAGGGGTCCCCCTGCAAGCTCTCCTCGGCCCACAGGGCCCAGCGGGCTTCCCGGGGCTGCTGAGCAGTGGGCAAGGCTGGGGGGCGGGCCGCCCCTCCAGGCGCGGAAAGAAGCCGCATTCTTCCCCCGCTCAATGCCCCTCTGTCTCAGCGCCTCATTTCCATCTCATTAATGGATGAATAGAGCCGATTAATGGCCGCCCAGGAGAGAGAGACTGCGAGGGGGCTCCGTGGCCGCCTTCCCACCCCGGCGCCCCAGCCTGGAGGCTGTGCTGTCTCGAGTCTGCGCCGGCCGGGGGCACGCCGAGCCCCCCCACTCCCCGCTGCCTTGGTCCCTTTGGAGGAGGGCTGCGCACTTCCCGTCTCCTCCAGCAGAGGTCTCCCCAGCCCCGCAGGTGGGGGCGGCTCTGCGGGTTCTTGTCACCGATGCAGGCCGGGCTCCCCAGGGACCCACTGCATGGTCCAGCCCCCGGGAAGACCCCTCCCCCCTACCAAGCTAGGGCCTATCCAGGGGGCACCCAGCCTCCTCCTCTCCCACGCTCACATGAATGTGCAAACGGGGACCGCTGCGGACAAGACAGCTCCCTGATGCCCCTCCCCAACCCAACCCCTGTCCACTGATGCCCATACTTAGCTGATCCTGCACCGGGGCCCACAGCTCCCACTATTAGGGCCCACGTGGCCAGCAGCCCACCCAGCCGCAGCAGCTGCCGTCAGATCTCAGGACGGGGCTGAGAGCCGTGCCCACTGGCCATGGGCCTCGGCTCAGGTAGGAGGACAAGGACAACTCCTCCAAGCACCTGCGTTAGAGGCTCCATCTCCTTTAGCCTCACGCAGACCCTGGGACCAGGTCTGTCCCATCCGCATTTCACAGAAGGGAAACTGAGGCTTGCCTACCTGGCTGGCTTGGCCTCATCTGCAGGATGATATGCTTGCTTGCTGCCTTTCTTCCTCGGTCAGGCAGGGGTCTATCCCCTGTCCTGGGAAGGGTGTCCTGTTAAAAGTCTGATGGCCGGGTCCCACCCCAGCTCTGCCCTGTGGCGTTTTGACCTGGACACGTTGCTTCCCCACCTTGGCCTTGGCTGTTCAGCTGACACCCCTTCTCACCATCGTCCTGGGACGTGGAAGCCGAACAGGGCCGTGACGCGGCACATCCCTGGCAGCCTGGGCTGGGGGCGCGTGGGGTGAGCTCTGACCTCGGGTGGGAACTCCCCTGTGGCTTCCGTGAGCTTGTCGTTTTCATGGGGTCGCATCCTATTTCATCCGAAATAGGCATTGTCTACAATGAGCCGGGACCTTGTTTTCTGGATTTTTATAAACGGGTCCTGGTGCAAAAACAGCAGTATCCGTGGCCGAGATGATAAGCCTCAGTCCCCGGCAGGAAGGCCCTAACACCTTCCTCCGCCCCATCCCACTCCCCCTGTCACCCCCAACCTCCAGAGACGTGGCTTTTCCACCTGGATCCCCATCTTTCCTCCACAGCCCAAGCCCAGCCTCTTCCTGTACCCCATTGACCCTGGAGAGGGGCTCCAGACCCTTCTTTCTAAGGGTAGTGGGGGGAACTTAGGGTTGGGACACCCCCGAAGCCCTGCAGGGGCCTGTGTGTCATGGCTGAGTGGTGACAGGCCTGGAACCAGGGCTGTGTGTGTGGCCTTGGGCAGGTCTGTCTCCTCTGCCCCGCATCACAGCCTTGTCCCACACCCACAGGCCCCAGGACCCCCACACCTATATGTCCCACCCTGCGCAGGCACGGGATGGCGGGGGTGCATGTGCACACACAGGGACACAGACACACACGGGGACATGGAAGGGACACACATGGACAGCGAAACACAGGGACACACACGGGGACATGGAAGGGACACACATGGACAGGGACACATAGACACACATGGGGACACACAGGGACACGGGCACACACACGGGGACACACATAGGAACACGGGGACAAGGACACACATGGACACACACAGGGACATGGACACACACGGACACAGACAGGGACACACATGGACATGGACACGGGGACACACACGAGGACACAGATGGGGAGTTGGACACACATGGACACACGGGGACATGGACAGGGACACACTTAGACATGGACACACAGGGGGACACACATGAGGACACAGACGGGGACATGGACACACGGGGACACAGACAGGGACACACACGTGCACACACACACACCCTTGCTCCCAGCCCCCAGGATGCTCCTTTTTCATTATCTTATGTGTCGCTTCTGCAATAAAATTCTTTAATTAAAACATGAATATTTAAAACAACCCTTGAGAGAAATGGCCACGTCTCACCAGAGGCGGAAAAACGCAGAGAGACTGTGGGAAAGAGATGGGGAGACGAGGCGTGGGAGCCGGCCCCCAGAGACCCCGGCGCGGGGTGGCAGGCGGGCAGCGGGGAGGACAGGGAACAGTTGCTCTGGCCTGAGGAGTGCTCGCCAGGTCGGAGGCGTGACGCAGCCATGTGGCGTTTGGACAGGCCGGCTGGGGGGGGGCGGAAAATGGGCCACGGGCTGGCCAGGCTCCCGGCGCCGCCGTGCACGGCCTTCTTGGGGTGCAGATGGAGGGCCATGCCTGCCCCGGCCTCCCCTGGCCAGCATGGGGGGTGCGGAGCGCCCGGGGCACCTGGCTCAGTGGACGAGATCTGGGGTCTGGCACCCGCCTGGCTCGGCTGCATGTCTTCCGAGGGGCTGCTGCACCTCCCCGGTCCTTGAGCCGCCCACACGTGCGCACAGGAGTGCCAGCTTCCTGGCAAAGCTTGTTGGAGGAGAAGCCCCCACGCACACCACCCGGGAGCCACGAGCTGGCCCTGCGGCCAGCCCGCCCCTGCCAAGCTGTGTGACCCCGGCTGTTGCCCCAATAAAGGGCAAAATAAGGCTGTGCCTTATTCCAGTGAAGGAGCACTCATCACGGGCTTGCCCCGCGCCGGGCACTGTTCCGCACGCTGGGGCCTACGTGGTGAACCGGGCGGTGCCTACACCCGAGCGGGCAGGGACCCACCAAAATCAGCAAGTTATCAGTGTTCACGGGCGGTACATGCTGTGGAAAGAGAGAAAGGGACAGCGGGTGGGCCTGGAGAGGGGGGCTCGGGCTGCCGCCATTTGACACAGCACGGCCAGGGTTTGCCGAGAAGGTGGTGTCTGGGCAAGAACTTGAGACCAGGAGCCCTGCAGGTATCTGGGGACGAGTGTTCCAGGCAGAAGGAACAGCCAGCGCAAAGGCCCAGGGGCAGGAGGGTGCTTGGTGGGCCTCTCTAATGGGCTGCTAGAAAGAGTAAACTCGTTAATGTGCGGATGCTTCCAGTACAAAGGAAACCCTCAAGACACGGCTGCTGTTAATACTGCTACGAGAGCTTTTATTCCCAAGATCCCAGAAGCACCAGGGCATTCCGGGCCCAGGGACATGTCCTGAGGTGGGAGCTGCCTCTGGGCCCAGTGACCACCAGCTGGCCCACCCTGCCCGGCGCAGGTGAGCCCCCTCCTCCACATGGCGGGCAGTCCCAGCCCACACACTCTCCAAATCGTCTTCCCACGAGACCGCCAGCCCCGCCACACAGCCACGGCACTGCCCTTTGTCAAGAGCCCTGAAATTGGCCCTGCACGGAGCCCAGCCTCAGATCGCACACATGCTTGACGCGCGTGTGTACCGTGAGTGCTCACACGCACGCACTCACACACGAGCACAATGTACACACGGTGTACTGTGCACACCAGCCGTGCACACGTGCGTACACATGCATGCTTGAACACACCTACATACCGTGAGTGTTCACACGCACACGCTCACACAGAGCACAATGTACACACGGTGTACTGTGCACACCAGCCGTGCACACGTGCGTACACACGCATGCTTGAACACGCGTACATACCGTGAGTGTTCACACGCACATGCTCACACACGAGCACAATGTACACACGGTGTACTGTGCACACCAGCCGTGCACACGTGTGTACACGTGCATGCCTGAACACGCCTACATACTGTGAGTGTTCACACGCAAACGCTCACACACGAGCACAATGTACACATGCACATCAGCCGTGCACACGTGCGTACACATGCATGCTTGAACACGTGTACATACTGTGAGTACTCACACACACGAGCACAATGTACACACGGTGTACTGTGCACACCAGCCACGCACTTGTGTGTACACGTGTATGCTTGAACACGCCTACATACCGTGAGTGTTCACACGCACACGCTCACACACGAGCACAATGTACACACGGTGTACTGTGCACACCAGCCGTGCACACGTGCGTACACGTGCAGGCTTGAACACGCCTACATACCGTGAGTGTTCACACACACACGCTCACACAGAGCACAACGTACACACGGTGTACTGTGCACACCAGCCGTGCACACGTGTGTACACATGCATGCTTGAACACGTGTACATACTGTGAGTGTTCACACGCACACGCTCACACACGAGCACAATGTACACACGGTGTACTGTGCACACCAGCCGTGCACATGTGCATACACACGCATGCTTGAACACGCGTACATACTGTGAGTGTTCACACGCACACGCTCACACACGAGCACAATGTACACACGGTGTACTGTGCACACCAGCCGTGCACACGTGTGTACACACGCATGCTTGAACACGCCTACATACTGTGAGTGTTCACATGCAAACGCTCACACACGAGCACAATGTACACATGCACACCAGCCGTGCACACGTGCGTACACATGCATGCTTGAACACATGTACATACTGTGAGTACTCACACACACACGCTCACACACGAGCACAATGTACACACGGTGTACTGTGCACACCAGCTGCGCACTCGTGTGTACACGTGTATGCTTGAACACGCCTACATACTGTGAGTGTTCACACGCACACGCTCACAATGAGCACAATGTACACACGGTGTACTGTGCACACCAGCCGTGCACA
>NW_028054475.1:0-399 GCF_054177405.1 Leptonychotes weddellii
TATTTTACTCTACCGGACAGAGTCTCAATAGTGCAGTTGCTGTGTGTTGAAGGATGCTTACTTTCCATTTTAAATGATGTTGCTAGATTTCTTCCTTTCTTTTTTTTTTTTTTTTTTTTAAAGATTTTATTTATTTATTTGACAGAGACAGAGAGCGAGAGCAGGAACACAAGCAGTGGGAGTGGGAGAGGGAGAGCAGACTTCCTGCCGAGCAGGGAGCCCGATGTGGGACTCGATCCCAGGACCCTGGGATCATGACCTGAGCCGAAGGCAGACGCTTAACGACTGAGCCACTCAGGCGCCCTCTTCCTTTCTTTTTTTAAAGATTTTATTTATTTTTGAGAGAGAAAGAGAGAGAGCATTAGCAGAGGGGAGGGGCAGAGGGAGAGGGAGACAGAC
>NW_028054476.1:0-399 GCF_054177405.1 Leptonychotes weddellii
CTGCCCCAGTTGAACATGCCCAGACACCCCTAAGTTGTAAAGGCTAAGTAGGAATTTCCAACTCTGCATTTTCTACTATCAATAAGAAAGAGGGACCTTTTTTTTGGTTTTACTTAAAATTTTCATGAAGCAAAATTATATGATCTTTAGGTAAATAAACTTGGCTTCTAGCTCCTGAGTAGAAAGCTAACATATGCATCTTTCTTTCTTTTTTTTTTTTTTTTAGATTTTATTTATTTATTTGACAGAGAGAGACACAGCGAGAGAGGGAACACAAGCAGGGGGAGTGGGAGAGGGAGAAGCAGGCTTCCCGCGGAGCAGGGAGCCTGATGCGGGGCTTGATCCCAGGACCCTGGGATCATGACCTGAGCCGAAGGCAGACGCTTAACGACTGAGCCA
>NW_028054477.1:0-399 GCF_054177405.1 Leptonychotes weddellii
ATGGACACAGGGGAGCATGGTGGTAAAACATTTAAGATAGAAAGCATCATTATTTTCAATGATTTCACATGTAAAAGCAAAAAAGAGTACTAATAGTAACTCAGAATCGGTTATAGACCTAATTTAAATCCTGAAATTAAAAAAGTCCTAGAAGAACAAGAGAAGATCCTTTTTTTTTTTAATTCTTATGTTAATCCCCCTACATTACATCATTAGTTTTAGATGTAGTGTTCCATGATTCATTGTTTGTGCATAACACGCTGTGCTCCATGCAGAATGTGCCCTCCTCAATACCCACCACCAGACTAACACATCCTCCCACCCCCCTCCCCTCTAGGACCCTCAGTTTGTTTTTCAGAGTCCATCGTCTCTCATGGTTCGTCTACCCCTCCGATTTCC
>NW_028054478.1:0-399 GCF_054177405.1 Leptonychotes weddellii
GTTTTTTTAGTATGTTTGTCTGGATTAGGTATTAGGGTTATTCTGGCCTTCTACAATGAATTTGAAGGCACTCCTTCCCTTCAGTTTTTTAGAAGTTTTAGAAAAATAGGTATTGCTTCTGCTTTAAAAGTTTTGTGGAGCTCTTTTTACTTGGCAAGATGGCGGAGTACGACTTGACTACTCGCATAGCGCACTTTTTAGATCGGCATCTAGTCTTTCCGTTGCTTGAGTTTCTCTCCGTAAAAGAGATATATAATGAAAAAGAATTATTACAAGGGAAATTGGATCTACTTAGTGATACCAACATGGTAGACTTTGCTATGGATGTATACAAAAACCTTTATTCTGATGATATTCCACATGCTTTGAGAGAAAAAAGAACCACAATTGTTGCACAAC
>NW_028054479.1:0-399 GCF_054177405.1 Leptonychotes weddellii
GGCCAAGGCGTGCCACGTAGCAGGACTTCAACTAACGGAGGCCGTTATTCCACATGAAACAGATTGATGGGATAGAAGGTCCTGTTGAAAAGGGGGGGACGTGCCAAGATGGTGAGGGCCACGGGGCCCAGGGGCAGAGTCCAGAGGTCATTAGAGAAAGCTTCCAGGCTATTAGATGAGCCAAGCTGGTCCTTCAAGCCCCATGGGGTTGGGGAATATGGAGGTGAGAACCAGTCCCTGGACGGGGACCGTGATCCCACTTCTCAGGGTGCTTTGCAGATTAGAACACAGACACCTGGGATTCCCCACAATCGTCACCGTTGCCCTGGGAGTTTTGGAAATGCTGGCAGGAATTAGCATCTCGGGAGAGAGAGTGAAGAAGGACATAGAAAGGAAAAC
>NW_028054480.1:0-399 GCF_054177405.1 Leptonychotes weddellii
AGGTTCAGGATTCCAGACTCAGTTCACCATGTGATTAAACTTGGCTTCTTACACAGCACCCAGAGCAGGAGAGAAGACAAGCCACACACCGAACAAGATAACAGAAGGTACAGGAAGTGAACGAACCAAACTCAGTCAGTCTGTGGGCGTGTGGTTGAGCTAAGGCCTCGGTCTGGTCCGGGTCAGCTCTCCGCACTCGACTTCTGATGTTCTAGCGGTGAAGGCTCTCGGTTCTGTTCGGAGATCCCGGAGATCAATGGGACAGAGCCTTCCGTGGCAATTGCCTTTTTTGAGTGGTCAGACAGAGGGGCCAGGTCTGAAGAGTCTGACAGTTTGCTGCCAAAATCCTTCCCTTTTTAAAGGGATTTACTCCGTTTTGGGTCTCTGCAGACCTCCTCT
>NW_028054481.1:0-399 GCF_054177405.1 Leptonychotes weddellii
AATTCAAACATACACTTTTTTCTTTTACATTTCAATATACGAAAAAAATTTGTCGTTGACGATGGACTCTGAAAAACTAACAGGGTTCTAGAGGGAAGGGGGGTGGGAGGATGGGTTAGCCTGGTGGTGGGTATTGAGGAGGGCACATTCTGCATGGAGCACTGGGTGTTATGCACAAACAATGAATCATGGAACACTTCATCTAAAACTAATGATGTAATGTATGGGGATTAACATAAGAATAAAAAAAAAAAGAAAAAAAAATTTGTCGTTGAAATATAGTTAATATCAGTATCCTGTTAGTTTCTAATATATATCATAATGATTCGATAGTTTTATACATTATGAAATGATTCCCACAGTAAGTCTAGTTACCATCTCTCACCATCAAAAGTTATT
>NW_028054482.1:0-399 GCF_054177405.1 Leptonychotes weddellii
AAGGACATGAACATCTAAATTGATAAAACCAATACTCTGGAGATTCTTCATTTGTATGGAAGAATCAATATTAAGAACCGTTCATATAAGAACTTCTCCATGTGCATTTAAAAACCAAACTCTATTTTACAGTTCCCGCCCCCCTCCCCCCAGCCCAACCCTTCTTTCCTCTAAGGACGCAAGACCTGCCCTACCCCGCACACACCCACAGGCCTCTCGCGCTACCTGCTCTCTGAGCGCCGTCATCTGGGCCTCCAGCCTTCCCAGCCGTTCCTCCAGGGGGCGCGCCTGCTCCTGGGGGGCCCCAGCAGGGGCCGAGGCGAGGGCAGGCCCCTGCGGCCCGTTGTCGTGGATGTCAGCAAGCTCAGGGGGCTCCCTGAGGATGACCCCACCTGAAGG
>NW_028054483.1:0-399 GCF_054177405.1 Leptonychotes weddellii
AAGGTAACTGCAAATCCTAGTCTTCCACAATAGAAAGTCAAATAGAGCAGTGCAAGTTTATTTTTTAAATTTCTTCGTTGGCATAAATACCCAAAGAAATACCTAACAGATTACAAAATCATTTTTTTTAAAGATTTTATTTATTTATTTGAGAGAGAGAGAATGAGAGACAGAGAGCATGAGAGGGAGGAGGGTCAGAAGGAGAAGCAGACTCCCTGCCGAGCAGGGAGCCCGATGCGGGACTCGATCCCGGGACTCCAGGATCATGACCTGAGCCGAAGGCAGTCGCTTAACCAACTGAGCCACCCAGGCGCCCACAAAATCATTTTATCTGTGGAGCAGGGCTCAAGCTTTGTGGAAGGAAGGAGGTAAATGACTATGATTTTTTTCTTATAATTA
>NW_028054484.1:0-399 GCF_054177405.1 Leptonychotes weddellii
CCAGCCTCAGCCTCCAGTCTCAGCCTCAGCCTCAGCTTCAGCCTCCAGTCTCATCCTCAGCCTCCAGTCTCAGCCTTAGCTTCAGCCTCAGCCTCAGCCTCCAGCCTCAGCCTCCAGCCTGGCTCTGCTTGATACTGCAATTAAGCTCATTAAGTTCATCACACATTTCTTTTATCCTAAAAGCTGTGATGTTACCTCCCGGTATTAGTCTGATGTTTTAAATTTGTCAGTCCTTTTACGTCCTTCATTTCCCTTTATCCGCACGGCTCCACGGTCACATCAGCAGGCGTGGACTGTTATTCCCATTTACAGTTTCGGAAGCCGAGGCCCAGAGAAGTTAAGAGACAGCCAAGACCGTAAGGCGAGGCGGGGGAGCCCGGGAAGAGCCGGGCCGGCCAT
>NW_028054485.1:0-8784 GCF_054177405.1 Leptonychotes weddellii
TTGATATTTTCTAAGAGTTTTATAGTCTTACCTCTTAATGTGTAGGTCTTCCATCCACTTTGAGTTAATTTGTCATGTGGTATAAGGTAAGTTTTTAGTCTATTTTTAAAATTGGGTTATTCATCTTTTTATCATAAAATTGTAAATTCATTTTTTTATTATGTTATGTTAATCACCATACATTACATCATTAGTTTTTGATGTAGTGTTCCATGATTCATCGTTTGCATATAACACCCAGTGCTCCATGCAGAACGTGCCCTCCTTAATACCCATCACCAGGCTAACCCATCCCCCCACCCCTCTCCCCTCTAGAACCCTCAGTTTGTTTCTCAGAGTCCATAGTCTCTCATGGTTCATCTACCCCTCCGATTTCCCCCTCTTCATTCTTCCCTTCCTCCTATCTTCTTCTTCTTCTTTTTTTTTTAACATATAATGTATTATTTGTTTCAGAGGTACAGGTCTGTGATTCAACAGTCTTACACAATTCACATACCATAGCACATACCCTCCCCAATGTCTATCACCCAGCCACCCCATGCCTCCCACCGCCTGAGTGGTGGGGGGTAAATTCATTTATTTTTATTAACTTATGTATGCTAGTCTCCCCCTTCAGTTGGTGAGTTCCTTGGGGGCAGAGACTGTCTTCCTGTTTTTGGCATCCTCAGGGCCTGGCCTGGTGCCAGGCATAAATAAGATGCTAAAAAAATTATTTATTGAGCTGAATTTACACACAATTTGTGAACAGTACTACTTTTGCATTCCACCTAATATTCAGGGTTTGGAATCACCTACACTGCCTGCTTTTATTTCAATTCAATCCTTTTTTGGGGGGAGGGGTGCGTGAATATCTCTTGCTTGTCTAATCCAAACCTAAATGCTGCTGATGTCTCCTTCTTTCCTTAGAAGCCTTTAATAGTTACTTTTCTTTGCTTTGCAAACCTCCTAAGGCAGGATATGTGGGTAAGGGAGTATGCAATCCAGGTGAACATCTTATGTCTTCTCTCTCTGCCTTCTAGGATGGCAGTGCTCCCTATGGGGCCAGGTATGTGGGCTCTATGGTGGCCGATGTGCACCGCACCCTGGTCTATGGAGGGATCTTCCTGTACCCAGCGAACCAGAAAAGTCCTAAGGGCAAGGTAATTCTCATTTGTCCCCTGGCTGTATCACTCAGTAAGCCGGTTGGAGTTCCCTTTCTCTTCATGCCTGCTTTTTGGCTACTGCTCTGTCCTTTTCACATCTGTTTGTGAGTGGGCAGGTGGAAGAGAAAAGAGGTGTATTTCCCGTTAATGAATTTTGAGGCTGTGGTAGAAGCTGAAGTTGTTATTGGCAATTTTCACTGGCCTTGGAATTCCCTGGCCTCATGCCCATCATTCACCGTAAGTCAGCTGTGTTCATCTACTGTTTTCTATGTCCTGTGCCTGACTTATAGCTTCAGCATCACCTGATTCTGGATGATAGACCCTTTGAGAATCTAATGAAAGGTATGGATCCACTTCCCAGGAAAAAAAATGCACATAAACATACATATTACATACATTTTTAGGGAGTTCACAGATGACCTGAAGTCTACTCATGAATCCTCTAGAGAGCTCCCAAACTCCAGAATAAGAGCTTCTGGTCAGAACTTATTTAGTACTTCTGGAAAGGTAGCTCCTGGGTGATCTTACTGCAACTTTATGACACAAACCCCAAAGTACTTATATGATCAGATGGGAATCTTATGATCCAAATGCATCTATCTTGAATAGACCCTCCCATGGAAACCTGTCTGATTTTTAGCCAATCACAGAAATCGTAGGTAAGTAGACAAATCAAAACAAACATCTACTGTACTCTCAGACACACCAACAACTGGCCACATGTATATTTGTCTCCCAGCGTGTGCAGTTTGAATGATTGGAATGCCAGACTCAAAGCCATGATAAGAAATCTAAGAGCACATGAGACCAGAGGGAAGATTTGTGTGTCAGGAATTTCTCTTCATGTGAGTGTTGAGCTTAGGTATATTATAACTTTCGGAAGTAAGAATCACAGCCAAGTCTTCATGATGGGTGCTGGCACGGGGTAGTAAATGAGATCTAGAAAACGAGGGAATGCCTACAAAGAACCACTCTTGCTGCCTACTCAGTTCCAACACAGAAAATGTTAGGCTATTTCTTAATAATTGTTAAAATGATTTACAATGTGTCAGAAAATATGCCCATGTAATTATAGAGACATTTCCATAAGTACATATAATTCCATGTATAGATCTATATATTCATAGCACCATCACCACCAGCCCTATTGAAAGTATCATTGGCTCCTGAACTCTGCGTTTTAGCTTTTGTGGTCTCTGTGAGCGCATCAGTGTGTGTTTTGGGGGTGGGGTAGATGTGTACGCCTTTTCTCCTATGTGTGCTTGTCTCTGTATATCTGTTTAGATTTTAACTGCAGAAAAAAAGTAGATCACATGGACTGCAGGTCAAAGCAACACGAAGACCTGTACGTTGTGTTTTGAGATGAATTTACTACAAGGGCAACTTTAGGTGAAAGGCAGCCTTGGCTCAAAGACAAACTTTATGTGAGGTTGTTGTGCTTTTTTCTTTTTCTTTTAAGTATCTGAATCAACATAGTACAAACAAAGGCTACTTAATTACAGTCTGAGACTTTGTCTGACATCCCAAACCCCTCATCTTGAAGCACCCAGAGCAAGGGAAAGGGGAAGAAAGAGCCAAGTTCTAGAAGCTGACAGGTAGCTGTCCAGGACCGATTGGCCTCCAGTGTCCCTCCTGTGGATGATCAGGGACAAAACTAGCAGATCCAAGTTTGTCCACACCCACTGGGGCTTCTTTGCCCCCTGCCAGGACACCCACTGCTTCAAGAGCTGGAGGTCTAGGGTGATGGCAGTGTATATTGTTTTACCAAAATGGTAGTATGCCCCCTGGAGTCTTAACTTACTCTCTCCCGAATGCCTGGCTCTCTAACCTAGACCAGAGATATTTCGTTTCTCACCGTGAAATAACAATGATTCAAAAATTAGCACAAGATAGGACTGCTTCTCAAAGAGTTTCAAATGATCTTCAGAATGGATTTGAAGAAAAGAATGGGAAAAAAGAGGTTGCAGAAAGCTGGCTCAACCACTTTGTAAGCTGATTACAGAAAGGAACTTGTTTTCTCTTAAATACAGATTTTATACCTATTGGGAAGGAAGGGGAAGATAGTATGATACTGAGTTAGAACATGCTGCTAGACTGTCACCCTGAACCTAATGTGATGTGCGTGTGTGTCTGGTGGGGTTGGGGTGGTCAGGAGGGAATCACAGCATAATCACCGAAATAGGCCTTAAAAAGGCATTGGGTCCCGCCCATTTCAATGTAATTCCCCAGCCACTCCCTGGAGGCAGGGCAGACGCCTGCTAGTTCCCATAGTGCCTGGTAGAAAAAGCAGGCCTTCCTCAGGAGAGGCTCAGCCCTGGGTCCACGGGCACAAACTGGAAAGCAGGGCACAGGCTGACCTTACCCTCCCCAGCCTGCCCATTTCTGCCTTCCACTGGGAGCCCTTGGGCAAGGGACACAGTAGCCTTGTTGGGACACTTCCCTTGTGTCAGACATTACTGGGAAGGAAGATACCACAGTGGCCAGCCCAGACAGACTCTGTCCCTGCCCTCAAGGGCAAGCAGGTAAGGATATGAAGCAACCCTCAGTGTGACAAACTGAAGAGGGCCGTGCAGGAGGCTACAGCAGTGCGAACAGTGGGCATTAACTCAGTCTTGGGGGCCGAGAGAAAAGGCCGTTTAAACCCCAGCAAACTACCTGGTCAAGCTGACACTTGAGATGTGGGGTTCTGCCACATGATCTCGAACACTGAGGTTATCCTGAGAGGCCACCTAATACTCTCCAGGTGACCTTCCGTCTCATCTAAGCTGGACTCCTCGCTAGCCATAAGGCCTCACATACAGAGGCTCCTCACCAGGCCTCAGCTTCAGTTTGCCTCACTGCTGAACCAACAGCAAACAAGTGTCTCGATCTCATCCTCCCAAGGGAGGAGGCAGGCCTCTCATAAACACAAAGGTCACAAGACAGCTAGAGACTGACCAACGGTGCCCCAAAGACAAGGCGATGAACCCAGTGTATTCATGCTAAGAAGACACAGAAGTTCAGCTCCCGGAATTCCCCAGCGAGGTTTAGGGGGTGTGGCTTCGGGATTTTTGGGCCCCTGCAGAGCTTGTCCACCTGACTCTCTTTCTCCCACAGCTTCGGCTCCTGTACGAGTGCAATCCTGTGGCCTATATCATAGAGCAGGCTGGAGGCCTGGCGACCACGGGCACCCAGCCCGTGCTGGACGTGAAGCCAGAGTCCATTCACCAACGAGTCCCCCTCATTCTGGGGTCCCCGGATGATGTGAAGGAATACCTCACCTGTGTACAGAAAAGCCAGGCAGGCAGGTAGTGGGTTTCACCCTGAATGCTGCCTTTTCTTTGTCTTGTCCCTTCTATTAAGGGCCCTAAAGGAACGATCATTGTAAACAGTGGTGATGAGTAACAAAAGGCAAAGCCCCCCTGAATCCCCCAAAGAAGAGCCACAGTGACGTGCTCCGCACAGCTCTAGAAGCCAGAGGCGATTCTGTGCTCAGTGGGAAGGGCTCAAAATAAAAACCCACATGGGAAAAGAACAACTTTGATCTGTCTTCTCTTATGAACAGCGGCTAATAGGGTTAGAGTTCCAAGTTTCTCAGCCAGGGAATCTGCAGCTATGGACTTTGGGGCAAAAAGTTTAGAGATCAGTTAAGAATTTGTCTTGGTTGGCTTAAAATTTGAACTTAGTGGAGACTGTTTCCAAGAGAGCAGAGTACTAGGGGGACCCTGAACTTGCTTTGTTTCGAATATAACTAGACTAACCTTGAACTATTTTGAAAAACTAGGAACAGGATCGGAGAAGTATGGAAACAATCTGCACATTTTGAACGAGTGAATTTGGCAGAAGCATGGTTCGCAGCCCTGAATTGGGGGATTGGGAAGCCATGGGACGGGGAAGAGGAGTAATCCCGGTTTGCGGGGCAAAGTCAGGAAGAGGGAGGAAGTCGGAAAGGTTGCAGCGGTTTGTGACCCCATAATTAGCTGTGGCAAGTGAATCCCTGGGTCGCTCAGGGAAAGATTGCTCTTCTTTCCAGAGGGCATTTGAGGAGCATTATTTGTCCTCGCCAGAGACAAAGGGACAGCCAGGGAGCCACTGAGGGGAGCTCTCCAGCGGGGTCAGAGGGGTGCGCAGAGAGGAGAAAACCTCTTAACTTTTTGCTCTGAGCCACAATAGGCTTGAACCTCTATGCATGGCCAATAGTCGCTTTTCTGGGACTGGCTGTGGGCAGTGCAGAGGCTGGAGCAGATCTCGCATACCATCGCTGCTGCATTTTGCTGTCAGCCACAATAGAAGTAAGCCTCTGTGATGGCTCTTCTAGGGCAAGGGGAGTAGGGGACTGAGTTAAGTGCAGAAGGCTGATAGCCTGCCTCCAGCTTTTTGCTCAGTGTTACAATAAACTCTAGCTTCTGCACACGCACTGTGCAAAGACTTTTAATGGACTGATCGGTGCTGGGCACACCCTGATCCTCCCTGCCTGGGGACAGCAGTGGGTATGCACACCTTACAGGTCCTTTAAAACTTGGAGTTTTGAATCCCAGCCACTGGCCAGAGATAAAATACAGGAGATCTGTGGCTCTGGGCATGCCAATGACCTGGATGCAGACAGGTTAGGGCAGGAGATTGATGAGGGCCCAGGCCACAGGAGATTGCTCGATTTTCTGGGAGGGCTTCCTGAGCAGCAGCTGCTGGGGGTTCTGCCCCCCAAGGACAAAGGGATGAGGTGACACCATATTCTACCTTCTCCACCACGACGGCCTCTTCCTGCCCACCAGCACAGACTCCAGAGAGAAACACAGAGCCTCGGGTTGAGGCTTGAATCCCCTACAGTAAACCCTACTCCCTGGTAGGAGCATCCTTCTGAGGGCAAGTCAACTTGTGAGCCAGCACAGCAGGCCTTTCCCTCAGAAGATAAACACAAACCCCAGCATGTACTGAGTCTACCGATTAAAGAAAACTCCAAAACATCAGCTTCCAGCTTAACTTCACAAAAAAATCAAAGCATACCTACTTAAAGGAACAAACACCCCCCACTACAAACAAGGAGGAACTCTGTAGAGGAAGGACCAGTGGGAAAGAGCAGCCAAAACACAACAGCAGAGTGTACAGAGCATACACCAGAATCCCTTCCCGAAGATGTTGTTGTTGTTGATTATTATTGCTGGGGTTTTTTTCCTTTTTTTCCTTTCTTTTTCTTTCTCTTTCTTTCCTCCTTTCCTTTCTGAACAAAATTACTAGAAGAAGTTCACAACAAAAGAAAGAAGCAGAGGTAATACTTTCTGCCATAGATTTAATCGATATGGATATAAGTAAGATGTTGGAGCTAGAACTCAGAATAACGATTATAAAGATACTAGCTGGGGCTGAAAAAAGCATAAAAGACACTAAAGAATCCCTTAGGGTAGAAATAACAGAACTAAAATCTAATCAGGTCGAAATAAAAAGTGTTATTACTGAGATCAGTAAAAAATGGAGGCTCTAACTGCTAAGGTAAATGAGGCAGAAGAGTCAGTGATATAGAAGACAAAATGATGGAAAGTAAGGAAGCTGAGAAAAAGAGAAAAAAAACTACAGGATCATGAGGGGAGGCTTCGAGAAATCAGTGATACCGTAAAGTTCAATAATATTCGAATAATAGGGGTCCCAGAAGATGAAGAAAGAGAGAGAGAGGGAGAGAGAGAGAGGAACAGAAGTTTTATTTGAACAAATTACAGCTGGGAACTTCCCTGATCTGGGGAAGGAAACAAGCATTCAAGTCCAGGAGGCCCAGAGAACTGTCCTCAAAATCAATAAAAATAGATCAATACCCTGACATATAATAGTGAAGCTTGCAAATTTCAGAGATAAAGATAAAATCCTGAAAGAACCTTGAGACGAGAGGTTATTAACCTACAAGGGTAGAAACATTAGATTGGCAGAAGACCTATCCACAGAGACATGGCAGGTCAGAAAGGACTGACATGATATATTCAGGGTGCTAAATGAGAAAAACATGCAGCCAAGAATACTTTGTCCAGCAAGGCTGTCATTCAGAATGAAAGGAGAGATAAAGAGCTTCCAGGACAAACAGAAACTAAAGCAATTTGTGATCACTAAACCAGCCCTGCAAGGAATATTTAAGGGAATCCTGTAAGCAAAGAGAGAGCCCCAAAATAACATAGACCAGAAAGGCATAGACACAATATACAGAAACAGTGACTTTACAGGTAATACAGTGGCACTCAATTCATATCTTTCAATAGTTGCCCTGAATGTAAATGAGCTAAATGCCCCAATCAAAAGACACAGGGTATCAGATTGAATAAAAAAGCAGGACCATCAATATGCTGTCTGCAAGAGACTGATTTTAGGTCCAAAGACACCTCCAGATTGAAAGTGAGGGGGTGGAAAACTATCATGCTAATGGACACCAAAAGAAAGCTGGGGTGGCAATCCTTATAGCAGACAAATTAGATTTTAAACCAAAGACTGTAATAAGACACAAAAAAGGACACTATATCATACTTAAAGGGTCTATCAAAAAGATCTAACAATTATAAATATTTATGCCCCTAACATGGGAGCAGCCAATTATATAAACCAATTAATAACAAAATTAAAGAAGCACATTGATAATAATACAATGATAGTAGGGGACTTTGACATCCCGCTCACTGCAATGGACAGACCATCTAAGCCAAGGATCAACAAGGAAACAAGGGCTTTGAATGACACACTGGACCAGATGGACTTCACAGATACATTCAGAGTATTCCATCCTAAAGGAACAGAATACACATTCTTCTCAAGTGCACATGGAACATTCTCCAGAATAGATCACATCCTGGGTCACAAATCAGGTCTCAACAGGTACCAAAAGACTGGGATCATTCCCTGCATATTTTCAGACCACATACTGTGAAACTGGAACTCAATCACAAGAGGAAATTTGGAAAGAACTCAAATACATGGAGGCTAAAGAACATTCTACTAAAGAAAGAATGGGTCCACCAGGAAACTAAAGAAGAATTTTAAAAATTCATGGAAACAAATGAAAATGAAAACACAACTGTTCAAAATCTTTGGGATGCAGCAGAG
Organism: Leptonychotes weddellii; assembly: GCF_054177405.1. NCBI lineage: Eukaryota > Metazoa > Chordata > Mammalia > Carnivora > Phocidae > Leptonychotes > Leptonychotes weddellii. The sequence continues at coordinate 8,196 of NW_028054485.1, forward strand.
GCAGTCCTAAGAGGGAAGTACATAGCAATACAAGTCTTTCTCAAGAAACAAGAGAAGTCTCAAATACACAACCTAACCTTACACCTGAAGGAGTTGGAGAAGCAAATAAAGCCTAAGCCAAGCAAGAGAAGAGAAATAATAAAGATCAGAGCAGAAATCAATGAAATAGAAACCAAAAGAACAGTAGAACAGATCAATGAAACTAGGAGCTAGTTCTTTGAAAGAATGAATAAGATCGGTAAACTCCTGGCCAGACTTATCAAAAAGAAAAGAGAAAGGACCTAAATAAATAATAACATGAATGAAAGAGGAGAGATCACAACCAACACCAAAGAAATACAAACAATTATAAGAACATATTATGAGCAACTATATGCCAACAAATTAGGCAATCTGGAAGAAATGGATGCATTCCTAGAAACATACAAACTACAAAAACTGAAACAGGAAGAAGTAGAAAACCTGAACAGACCCATTACCACTAAGGAAATTGAAGCAGTAACCAAAAAATCTCCCAACAAACAAGAGCCCAGGGCCAGATGGCTTCCCAGGGGAACTCTACCAAACATTTAAAGAAGAATTAATGGGG
>NW_028054486.1:0-399 GCF_054177405.1 Leptonychotes weddellii
GACTGGATGCAATGGAAACAGGGTTTCCTTAAGGCAAACATTTCACAACTAGTTTTCTGTTAATTAATTCTTGCGTAAATCACATTCTGTATTCATACAAAAACAACTTAATGTTTTTTCTCTGACAAACTGTACATATAGAAACAAATTTCCAATCGGACATGAACTTAAATTTGTGGAGGTGCTCCATGTCTTGTGACAATTAAAAAAAAAAAAAAAGATTCCAGCTTTTATCTTCACAAAACAATGGGAGTTAGGGCAGTGAGGGTGGACAGGACAGAACAAGGCCAGCTACTCTGGGTAGCTAGCAGCAGTCTCTTCATCTTGAAGACCTCATTAGGGGATCCTAGGATTCAGCTGCCCCAGAAAAAGTTCAGGGCTACATGGTGCAGGTTTCCT
>NW_028054487.1:0-399 GCF_054177405.1 Leptonychotes weddellii
ATATATTCTTAGATCTCAGGCTGATTTTGTGAGTGTTCAAAATGGTTTGATAGATATCCAGCTAAATTCAGGGGACCAGTTGAAATGGGGTCCCCTACTCCTCTGCCAACTTGAATCTACCCTGCCAAGACACTCGTTTAAGACATAAATACACCTCCAGACTGAGAGTGAGGGGGTGGAGAAACACTTATCATGCTAACGGACATCAACAGAAAGATGAGGTAACAATCTTCATACCAGATAAATTAGATTTTAGGAGGAGAGGGAAAAGATGGTGGAGGAGTAGGGGACCCTATTCCAACCGGTCCCCGGAATTGAGCTGGATATCTACCAGACCACTCTGAACACCCACAAAATCAGCCTGAGATGCAAGAAGATAGATCTAGATCTCTGCAAACA
>NW_028054488.1:0-399 GCF_054177405.1 Leptonychotes weddellii
CCTGTCCACAGATTCTGGGTAGGCAGATTGGTGGTGTCTGTGGGCAGGCTTGCTACTGGAGTACTTGCAAGCTGAAAGCTTGGGTAGCTGTAGTCAGTCTGGTGCTGGGCCTTGCCAGTATTCTGGGTTCACAGGTGCCCCCTGGAGCCCAGGTTTGCAGGCACTGATTAGGAGCCTGAAGCCACAGGAACTACCTAGGACCACAAGAACCAGCCAGTTCTGGGTAGGCCAGAATCTGGGTTCACAGGAGTCCATTGGGAGGCTGGAGCTGAAGAAGTTGCCTGGAGCTGTGAGAACCACCTTGGGCCACCTTGGGCTGCAGGAGCCAACCAGCACCAGATGGGCCAGAAGCCTAGGTTCAGTGGTCCTCTGAGAGCCTGGAGCCATGGGAGCTGCCTG
>NW_028054489.1:0-399 GCF_054177405.1 Leptonychotes weddellii
CATTCAATTCTCTCTCTCTCTCTCTATATATATATGTTTTTTTTTTATTCTTATGTTAATCCCCATACATTACATCATTAGTTTTAGAGGAAGTGTTCCATGATTCATTGTTTGTGCATAACACCCAGTGCTCCATGCAGAATGTGCCCTCCTCAATACCCACCACCAGGCTAACCCATCCTCCCACCCTCCTCCCCTCCAGAACCCTCAGTTTGTTTTTCAGAGTCCATCGTCTCTCATGGTTCGTCTACCCCTCCTATTTCCCCCGCTTCATTCTTCCCCTCCCGCTACCTTCTTCTTCTTTTTTTTTTTCTTAACATATATTGCATTATTTGTTTCAGAGGTACAGATCTGAGATTCAACAGTCTTGCATAATTCACAGCGCTTACCAGATATATA
>NW_028054490.1:0-399 GCF_054177405.1 Leptonychotes weddellii
GGGAAAAGCAGGCTCCCTGCTGAGCAAGGAGCCCGATACGGGACTTGATCACAGGACCCTGGGATCATGACCTGAGCCAAAGGCAGACGCTTAACTGACTGAGCCACTCAGGCATCCCATGAAACTCTTTTTTTTTTAAAGATTTCTTTTTTTTTTTTTTTTAAAGATTTTATTTATTTATTTGAGACAGAGAGAATGAAAGACAGAGAGCATGAGAGGGAGGAGGGTCAGAGGGAGAAGCAGACTCCCTGCCGAGCAGGGAGCCCGATGCGGGACTCGATCCCGGGACTCCAGGATCATGACCTGAGCCGAAGGCAGTCGCTTAACCGACTGAGCCACCCAGGCGCCCCAAAGATTTCCTTATTTTAGAGAGAGAGCGGGCATGGGGGAGGGGCAGAG
>NW_028054491.1:0-399 GCF_054177405.1 Leptonychotes weddellii
TCTCGGGGACAGCCCAGCAGCTGAGGGTCCCACGGGTCCTCTGGGGACAGCACCTTAATGGGCTTATGGTCCAGCAAGTACCTGTTCAGGTGGCTCTCATTGTGCCACACAGCCTCAATCCCAGTGGCCAGGTTGACCCCCATTGCCTGGTGACAGGCCAAGGTCAGTCGGTGGACCTCTACCACCGACCCCCCAAAAACGGTCCTCATGTAGTAAAAGTCGCCCTTGTCCCTGGGGATGTGTGCCTGGGACTGTGGCCAATGCTCGTAGCTGAAGTCCTTGCGGGCTGCGTGGTAGAAACCGGGGTGCAGGGTGCCGAAGAGGGGGGACAGGATCTCCATACTCACGTGGTCGCGGAACTTCATGTCCACCTCTGTGCATACCAGGTAGTCCACCTCA
>NW_028054492.1:0-399 GCF_054177405.1 Leptonychotes weddellii
GGGCATCCAGCAGCTGCTGCAGGCCGAGAAGCGGGCCGCCGAGAAGGTGTCGGAGGCCCGCAAGCGAAAGAACCGGAGGCTGAAGCAGGCCAAAGAAGCAGCTCAGGCTGAAATTGAACAATACCACCTGCAAAGAGAGAAGGAGTTCAAGGCCAAGGAAGCTGCGGCTCTGGGATCCCATGGCAGCTGCAGCACCGAACTGGAGAAGGAGACCCAGGAGAAGATGACCATCCTCCAGGCCTACTTCCAGCAGAACAGGGATGAAGTCCTGGATAACCTGCTGGCCTTTGTCTGTGACATCCGGCCAGAAATCCATGAAAACTACCGCATAAGTGGATAGGGGAGGAAAGGAAGGAGCAGCTCTGCGTGCAGATTGGCATGTTAGATGCCTTCATGGAA
>NW_028054493.1:0-399 GCF_054177405.1 Leptonychotes weddellii
TCATCTCTGCCCTTCTCAGCTCATTCTTTTTTTTTTTTTTTAAAGATTTTATTTATTTATTTGAGACAGAGAGAATGAGAGACAGAGAGCATGAGAGGGAGGAGGGTCAGAGGGAGAAGCAGACTCCCCGCCGAGCAGGGAGCCCGATGCGGAACTCGATCCCGGGACTCCAGGATCATGACCTGAGCCGAAGGCAGTCACTTAACCAACTGAGCCACCCAGGCGCCCTCTCAGCTCATTCTTGCAAACCAGCTTTCTCATACGGTCTCTTGGCAGTTCTAGGCTCATACCTCCTTGGCCTTGTACGTTACCCACTAGCTATGTCTTAAAAATTTATTTGCATAAACACCCTTGTACTAGTTTCGCATTGTTGCTAAAACAAATTACCACCAACTTAAT
>NW_028054494.1:0-399 GCF_054177405.1 Leptonychotes weddellii
CCTCTACTCTTCCAGGAAAATGGATTTTTATTTCTACTGTTGAATTTGCTAATTTGCTTCTTCCTTTCTTAGGAACTTTGCACTGGTTATTTTCTGCCTGGAAAAATTTACCTGAATCTTCTGCATTCTTTTATTCTTTAGGCTCTAGGTCTTTCTCTTTTTATGCAATAACTTTATTTTAGAGCAGTTTTAAATTTATAAAAAAAATGCACAGATAATACAGAATGTACCAAAATGTCATACAATTTTAATCAAAAGTATGCAGCCTCCTCAGACCAGCTTCAATTTGCCTATGATACAATTTGTCCATGATACAATTAATCATGGTATTAGTCTGTTGTTTAAGGGGAATATAAGCTCAATTGAGCCAAATATGAATCTGGGTCATGTAAGCATTCA
>NW_028054495.1:0-399 GCF_054177405.1 Leptonychotes weddellii
CATGCTACCTGTGAAGACCCTGTTTTTATAGATTGTCTCTGTAAATTTCTTTTCTATATCACTCTTATATCACTCTTGGGGTCTTTCTCCTTTTATAGAACCCCCATCAATATTTCTTGCAGGGCCGGCTTAGTGGTCACATACTCTTTAAGTTTCTGCCAGTCTTGGAAGCTCTGCATCTCTCCATCCATTCTGAATGACAGCCTTGTCAGATAAAGTATTCTTGGTGGTATGTTCTCGTTTAGTACCCTGAATATGTCTTGCCATCCCTTTCTGGCTTGCCAGTTCTCTGTGGATAGGTCTGATGTTATTCTGATGTTCCTCCCTCTGTACTTTAGGAATCTCTTCCCCCTCACTGCCTTTAAGATGGTTTCCTTGGTCCTACTATTTGCGAGTTTT
>NW_028054496.1:0-8784 GCF_054177405.1 Leptonychotes weddellii
GTGTTATGCACAAACAATGAATCATGGAACACTTCATCTAAAACTAATGATGTAATGTATGGGGATTAACATAAGAATAAAAAAAAAAAAAAAGAATATATTTTACCCTGAATGTTTCTTTCCAGTTGATGCCTGTAGATACTTTATCTTTAGTCAAGAAAAATGGAGAATATGTATGGTTTATAGATTATGGGATTGATTTATAATATAGCTCATTCTGAAAAGGATTTGAAATAACCTACAAATAAGAGGAAGGAAAAGAGAAAAATAAGTTGGTGGCAGAATTAAGATTAGTATAAAAAATACATGCAATGGGAACTATATTGTTGCTACAGAGATGTGAAGAAGTTGGATCTGGGCTTCCTAACCGATAAAGCAAGGAGGAAAATACACACTATTTGATTCATAGAAATAAATTTTATTCCATCCTGACAAGAGTCCTCTTGAAATAAGTACACTGGAGATCTTAGTCTGATTTTATTTTATCCTTCATAATTACTTAATACAATTTACAAAAAAATTGGTGCTATGAAGTGCCTGAGAGACTAATGTTTATCAACATTAGCAGGCAACACTGGAATTGATATAGTCTATGACTTATCCAATTTTTTTTTTTGGAGTCAGTAAGGTCTTTGCTTGTCCCTTTACTCCTTCAACCTCTTTCAGTCTCCCATTTTTTATTAGTATCTCCTGGAAAGGAAATAAGAATGGCATGAGAGGAAATAAAATTTGAGTTTAATTTTTTTCTTGTATTTTTGCTTACCTGATTCCTTAGAAAAAACTCTCAATTTTAGTCAGTACTTAGTTCTTCTTGCTTAAAATATTTAACTTGAGGTCTAAAAAACTACATGGCTTTGGGCACCTTCTCTGATCCTGATTCTGTGCTATGTTAACACTTCATAGATTGGCAGAATGGAAATGACATTAGATTAAGGGTTAGCTAGAGCTAGGACATGGTGTGCGAAGTTATTGGCTTGTCTACATCTCTTTCCTGGTCTTTGACATGGGAAGTGTGAACTACATGGTCTCCTACATCCTTCTCAGCTCTACATGATGAGAGTTGTTTAATCTTTATGCACAGAGAGGACTCAAGTACATGGAAACATCCTTATGTGTGGTGTTATGTTTCAATAATCTCTAGCCAGGAAATGTTGGTAATGAAAAGACTACTTAAAAGTACTTCTGAGTTCTTTGAGACAGAAGTCCAAGAAGAATGTTTTCTGTAATTAAAAGGACAGGGGCATTAGCGAGGGACAAGGGGAAGGAGGTTGGGATGTCATCCTAGGATAAAAATGACTACTATGTGCACAATGGAATTTGGCAGTCCAGATTGTTTTGGCTTTATTTGCATTCACTTAAAACAAGTGTTTGTGGGAAATGGGGATGGTGGAGATATAATTTATTTTGGGTATTGTGTATTAGTCATCTTTCATCTGCGAAGTCACCACCTGTAAGAAACATCAGACAGCAATAGACGTCATTCATAAGCAATACGTTTTGTTTTAAGAGAGACTTTTATGGATGTGATTAAGCTCCGTTGAACATCCTATGCCACTGGGACAGGAAACATTCTCATTGTGTATTCTCACTTGTGAAATGCCATGAGTCAGGAAATACATAAACTTTAAAATCCATTCTGGTTGGATCCATACATGCTTTGGGAACTGGGGAAGGGAGATAGAACAATCTGATTGCTCCAGCCTTGATTATTTGGAAATTTAGTTGTAAATCACCCAGATGATTTTCTTAATTTTCTGTGTCCTTTTTTTTTTTTTTTTGGAAGTATATACTGTAGTTTTTGCATCCAAAAACAACTTATTTTTTCATTTAACTATAATACTTCAAATTATGTCCATGGTAATTTACTGGTACGACTTGGAGCAATCATTACACACACATTTACAGTAATTCCCCACAATGCTGCTTGTGATGGTCTTAATCTAAAACTGGTGAACAGGATTATTTTTAGCATAACCTCAGTATTTTGCTAGAAGGAATGCAAAATGCTTTATAAACAGAAAGGACAAATAGCTTTCATATTAAAGTAAAGCCCTGGGTTAATATATGTCCAGATAACACAGTGACTAAACAGACAACCTAGTGGATAAGCTGAAAGGGTGCAAGCCCTGAGGTAGACCTGTGATGTAGGTTTATTTTCCAAATTTGGCCACAACTGGAAAATATTCTAGACTTCATTGACACCTCAAATCATCCAATCCACATTTGATTTGAATTAAAAAAAAAAACACTTAAAAAATACTTTGAGAAAGAGCACATGGTAAATAATGCCATTTAAAAAATAAATTTGAGGGGCGCCTGGGTGGCTCAGTCGGTTAAGCTTCCAGCTCTATATTTCAGCTTAGGTCATGATCTCAGGGTGCTGAGATCAAGCCCCCCATGGAGCCTGCTTAAGATTCTCTCTCTCACCTTCACCCTCTGCTATCTAAACAAGTAAACAAACAAATGAATAAATAAAATCTTAAAAAAATAAAAAAATAAATTTGAGTTAGTAGTGAGTTGTAATTTCATTTGGGTATATAACTCTCTCTTTTCTGTGTGATATGACTTCCTAATACTGAATTTCTGATACTTTAAAACTGGTTCCATCCACAAAGTAATTGATTAATTAAATGTAGAATACAAAAATGTTTAATTTGCCCTACCACTCCCTAGTTTGACAAAGACTGTCACAACACAAAAAGTCAAAATCAAAAACAACAGCAAAAGCCAGTCAAAGTAAGTGAGGTGGTATATATATCCAAAAGTCAAAAGAAGCCACTTGGCATATTTTAAAAGTTTAGTTTTTGAAATACGCTTCCTGTTGATTAAAAGAAAATCTCAAATGTAATAATTTCATTTGGAAGATCTAAGTTTTGTCACAAAAATATGTGTTTAGGGTAGTCTTTTATATATACAAGATATAATTGATGAATGACTTTCAGTTCAGATTACAGGTGCTCCTGGAAGGCTATTTCCCAAGCTTTTTGAATTGAAATTGACTTGTGTATTTTGAAGATTCCAGATTACTTTTTGATTGGATAGCAATCCCTCATTGTAGTTCAAGGTATAAAACATCTTGGAAAGGTTCATATCTTGAGAATTGTACAAGGATCTCTCTAAAGAGTGAGATTTGGTTCTCAACAATTTGTTTACTTTTTATCATCTCTTCTTTAGGAAGAAACTTATTTAATTCAATTGGAAGTAGAGCCAATCTCATTTAAAAAATTTTAATTGTAAAATACACATAACATAAAATTTACCATCTTAACCATTTTTAAATGTATAGTTCAGTAGAGTTAAAGCACATTCACATTGCTATGCAACCAATCTCCAGAACACTTTTTGTCTTGCAAAACTGAAACTACATGCCCATTAAATAATAACTACTTATGCCCTGTCACCCCATCCCCTGGCAACAACCATTCTGTGCTCTGTCTCTATGGATTTGACTACTCTAGATACCTCATATAAGTGGAATCATATAGTATTGATTTTTGTGTCTGACTCATTTCACTTACCACCATGTCTCCAAAGTTTATCCATGTTGTAGCATGTGTCAGAATTCCCTTCCTTTTTAAGTCTGAATAATACGCCATTGTATGTATAGACCACAATTTGTTATCTATTCACCTGTTGATTGACACGTGAATCGCTTCCACATTTTGGCTATTGTAACTAATGTTGCTATGAACATGAGTGTACAAATCTCTTCAATAGTATCTCATTTTTTAAAAGAAATTTTATTTCCTACAAATTGGAGAAGAAATAATTTCTGAGACAATATAAAATAGATGCTTAATTTTTTTCTTAAAAATTCTGAGTATAATTCATACAGGAGCTATTCTTTGAATGATCAATGTTAAATCCTCAATTAACTTGTAAAGAATTCCTGTTAGACTCACATAATGTATATTGGCCTGATATTGACTTTCCCTAGCATTTAACTCATGATCAAGAAAAGTTATGGATTAAATTGTATGAGATTGACTTAGACCTCTGATTCTCTTTTTTTTTTTAAAGATTTTTATTTATTTGCTTGAGAGAGAAAGATAGAGAGAGAGAGAGCAAGCACACAAGTGGAGCGGGGGTAGAAGGAGAGGGAGAAGCAGACTCCCTGCTGAAAAGTGAATCCAACACCGGGCTTGATCCCAGGACCCAGAGATCATGACCTGAGCCGAAGGCAGATGCTTAATTGACTGAACCACCCAGGTTCCCCTAGACCTCTGATTCTTAAAACTAAATCAAAACTATACTTGATTCTACTTTGAAAATTATAATACATTGGATTGACCTTTAAATAGATCAGATACAAATTGTCAGTGAAGTAAAATGGGGATGTGTTCTGATTTCTTTTTCTCTTAAATTTCACTTTAATGACTTAACACTTTTTCCTCCATTCATAACTCATTTACTAATTTAGTCATAAATTCTATAATCTTTACGCAACTTCTACTGTTTTAGGCAGATTTCAAGGTGATGGGCATATAGCTGTGAATAACATAAATAAGACCTTAGACTACACAATCTTTCTGCTAAATACAGACAATAAATAATTCACCTTTCTCAAAATAGTATTTTTTTCCAGCTATGGATAAGTGCTTCAGAAGAAACAAAGCAGACTAACATTAGAAATGAAGACAAGTACAGATATTGAGAATATATTTTGGAGAAAGGGCTGACAGAACGTACTGTTCCTTCACTCCATTTCTGCTCCCATATAAACACACACAGTCACATCACACACTGTATAGTTTTATCAGTTAGAATTATTTCAACCACAAGGAACAAATACCCAATATCCAACTGGAATGAATTACTATGATCATTACTGAACCTGAACATACATTAATGTGTTTTTGATTATTTGTATGTCCCTTTTGTTTTTAATTAATCTCTTGCCAGATCATTGCTCTACTTTTTCCTTAGTGAGTCACAGGAACTTTTAATATATTAATAATATTAAATATTATGGGCAATAAGTGATGAAAATGATTTATTTTTCACATTTTTTCATTTGTCTTTAATTATCTTAACAGTGATTTTAGCATTGATATTTTAAATTTTTATACAATCAAATATAAAAATATAATTTTGAATTCTTTTAATCTTTTTCTTAGAAACAGTAACTTTTGTCAACATAGAGGAGATTAAATATATTCACACATATTTTTCTGTCATAAAAAGTTTGTTTTTTTATCATGATATTATATATTATCTGTAGATACAGATAAAAGTAAACAAATTATTGTTATTCAAAGGCAATAATTGTCATTACTTTGATATTTATGAGTCCAGATTTTTTAACAGTATTATAATGTACACTATTTTTTAACTTTCTGTTTTTACTAAATAATGTATATTGTACATTTTTACATCATTTCTTGGTCTTCTATAAAATTATTTCTATAACTCCATGATTTGTATTTATTGGCGTTAGTTTATTTAGATAATCTCTTTTTTTTTTTACATTTTTAATTTTCTGCAATTGTAGATAATGTTGCTAGGATAACTTAGTAATTAAGTCTTTGTGGACATTGATGATTATTTCCTTAGGATCTATTTCTAGCATAAGTTTGTATGTCAGGGTATGTCTATTTTAAAGTCTTCCATCAGGGCAATAAGATAGTAATTTTAAATTGGACTGGGAAGTAAGGCTGTCTCAGTTAGAATTCTGGCTCTGGCTCTGTCCCTGGCTATGTCACAAACTCTCATTTTTCTCACTTGTATATCATCTGTACTAGTATCTACCTTGGAATTACTATGCAGATTATAAAACTAATACAGTTACTAGCTTAAAAGAGTGTTTGGTGCAGAGTGATCAATCAATAGATGCTTTTAATTATTCTGTATGCCAAATTGTCCTTGTAAATATTGTGCCTGTTTACAATTTTCACATTACATTAAAAATTCCCGTTTATACAAGGCTGTTATTTTATTTAAAAATCTCATTTTATAATTAGTATTATTTAAATTTATATCTATTTAAATTTCTAGCAAGAATGTAACTTTTTAATTCATATGTTAACTGCTATATATATTTCTATAGCTGTATATATATGTTTCTTCATTTCTGAATTACTTGCTTAGATGTTTTCCAAAAATCTATTGAGATATTTGTTTCTCATTTATTAACAAAATTTTTTAAATATATTGCTATTAACTCTTATACTTTAAATGATACAATTATCTCTTTTCAGTTGTTTGCCTTTTAATTTGTATATGTGGTTTAACCTAATTTTTTTTTAAAGATTTTATTTATTTATTTGACAGAGAGAGACACAGCGAGAGAGGGAACACAAGCAGGGGGAGTGGGAGAGGGAGAAGCAGGCTCCCCGCTGAGCAGGGAGCCCAATGCGGGGCTCAATCCCAGGACCCTGGGATCATGACCTGAGCCGAAGGCAGACGCTTAACGACTGAGCCACCCAGGTGCCCCTAACCTAATTTTTATGTAATCAAATGTATACCTTATTGAAGGGGGTAGAAATTGTGGTATAATACTTTTTTTTTTTTTAATGAGACTCTCTGTGATCATCAATCTGGTCCATAAATTACTTGAAAATCATAGACATTATAAGAATGAAATGTAAAGTTTATAGTTCCAAGTTAATAATAAAGCAAAAGCTTGAATTTAGAATTAAATTTTTTTTAAATAAAAGAATATTTAGTAATATATTTTGAGTAGAACATGTGTGAGTGAGAGAGAAAGAGATGAGTCCTCTCAGTAATTCTTGAGAAGATTTGGGACCACCCCAGTTGATCCAGCTGGTCAGATCTCTGGAGTAGTTTTAGGAAACAAGATAGGCGCTTCATCAAAGCCAAAATAGTTTGACTTGTTAAGATCTGCAAGTGGAAATGCTGTTCTCTCCCTAGGAAGACAAGACACAATTATGTGGAGACACACAGGCCACCAGAATAAAGTCCAATCCCTCTCCAATAGTGTGTACCAACTTAGCCTGGAGTCATGAAAATCTCTATTCTTCTCTATCTTTAGCCACTATCCCCATTTATTTTATTACCCACAGAATGAGTCTAGGAGGGAAAATTAAAACTTGATTTAATTGTTTCATATCTTGTGAGTTTATGTTTCCAGTATAAAATGCCACTTATTTGGAGGAAAAATTACCTCCTAGATCCATTTTTGGAACTTAGGAAACTAGTCTTTATTGCACTCAAAGAAAAGTAATTTCTAAAGCCAAGATGAAAGATTTATGACTATATTTATCTTAAAAATTAATAGTTCCATTATTTATATGTTTGTCCTAAGTTCATCTGGTGTGTATTAGCACTCATGGAAAATAAGGTTCTCATTTTTACTTTCAATGATGACTAATTTCTCCAGTTCCATTAATTTAAAATTCATCATTTCAGCATGCCTTTAGAAGATGGTACTTATAATATTTAAATTCATATGTGGGCGCCTGGGTGGCTCAGTTGGTTAAGCGACTGCCTTCGGCTCAGGTCATGATCCTGGAGTCCCGGGATCGAGTCCCACGTCGGGCTCCCTGCTCAGCAGGGAGTCTGCTTCTCTCTCTGACGCTCCCCCCTCTCATGCTCTCTATCTCATTCTCTCTCTCAAATAAATAAATAAAATCTTTCAAAAAAAATATTTAAATTCATATGTAAATTGATCTCTTTGCTACTATGCTAATGAAATACTATTTCTGTTATCGTGGGTTTATAGTATGTTTTACTGTCTGAGAGGATATCTCTTCTTTCTGACTCTTTGTTCTTTAACATCTTTTTGGCTGACATCTACTCTTTATTTTTACCAAAGAAGTGTAGAATTTCTCAAGAAAAAAAAAATTAAAACTATTCCACATGGATATTTTTTCCTATTTTTAAAAATATTATGTATAAATTTGGTGAGGAACGCTATGTTTATAGCATTTTCCCATCTGGGAATATTTTATATATATAAATAAATATATATATACACACACATATAAATATATACACACACATATACACATATATACACACATATATATGATTTTATTTCATGTCCCTAAAAAGTCATACTATATACTAAATACTGTACTTTTTTGCATATTTAATGTATAGCTATAAAATTGTTATTATTTTTGGATGTTTAATATTTTAAAATTTGAATTGCCAATGAAATATTGTTTCTTCATATATTCCTTCAGAGAATTTCTGGTAAATAGCAAGACTACTATTTGTCAGATATTTATTTTCTTCTGAATATTCTAGTAAATTATCCTGGTTTAAGTTGTACATCATTATCTTCATAGATAATCATATCACCTACAGATATTCTTTCCTTGTCCACTAGAAAGTACTTTGTTTTATTTTTCTATCTCATTCACTTATCAGACACTTTTAAGATAACGTAAATAACTATAGTAAAAATTATTTCATCTTAAAGTTTTACTGTTTTCTCTATTTTAAGACTTTTTTTAAAATTTTTTTATTGTTATGTTAATCACCATACATTACATCATTAGTTTTAGATGTGGTGCTCCATGATTCATTGTTTGTGCATAATACCCAGTGCTCCATGCAGAACGTGCCCTCTTTAATACCCATCACCAGGCTAACCCATCTTCCCACCCCTCTCCCCTCTAGAACCCTCAGTTTCTTTTTCAGAGTCCATCGTCTCTCATGGTTCATCTCCCCCTCCGATTCCCCCCCTTCATTCTTCCCCTCCTGCTATCTTCTTCTTTTTTTTTTTCTTAACATATATTGCATTATTTGTTTCAGAGGTACAAATCTGAGATTCAACAGTCTTGCACAATTCACAGAGCTTACCAGAGCACATACCCT
>NW_028054497.1:0-399 GCF_054177405.1 Leptonychotes weddellii
AATTCTTTACTCATTGTCCAGAGATGAGCAGTGCCCTCTGCCCCCTTCCAGGGCCTGCCTCCCAGAAAGGCCGGCTCAGGGTTGGCTTCCAGGGAAATGCCACCTTGAGAATTGGTCAGAGCTGAGGACAAGCAGACCTGGCTGGGGAGGAATCAGGCTCACAGGGTCCGGGGCAGCTAGTCCTGGCCACTGGGACGGTCCTTTTCTGCAATGTTCTGTCTGGTGGAATCCACATTGTCTCCTTCCTTCCTGCCTTCCTGCCTTCCTTACTCCCTTCCTCCCTTCCTGCCTTCCTTCCTCCCTTCCTCCCTCCCTTCCTGCCTTCCTGCCTTCCTTCCTCCCTTCCTGCCTTCCTGCCTTCCTGCCTTCCTTCCTCCCTTCCTTCCTTCCTTCCTGCCT
>NW_028054498.1:0-399 GCF_054177405.1 Leptonychotes weddellii
ATTGTTTTACCACAGAAAAGAAATGATAATTATGTGACATGATAGAAATGTTAGCTAACTGTTGAATCACAGATCTGTACCTCTGAAACAAATAATGCAATATATGTTAAGAAAAAAAAAAAGAAGAAGATAGCAGGAGGGGAAGAATAAACGGGGGGAAATCAGAGGGGGAGACGAACCATGAGAGATGATGGACTCCAAAAAACAAACTGAGGGTTCTAGAGGGGAGGGGCGGTGGGAGGATGGGTTAGCCTGGTGATGGGTATTAAAGAGGGCATGTTCTGCATGGAGCACTGGGTGTTATGCACAAACAATGAATCATGGAACACTACATCAAAAACTAATGGTGTAATGTATGGTGATTAACATAATAATTAAAAAATTTTAAAAAAAAGAAAT
>NW_028054499.1:0-399 GCF_054177405.1 Leptonychotes weddellii
TGTTTTGCACTGTCTGGTGTTAGTATAGCCATTTCAGCCTGTCTTTTCATTTTTTTCAAGTATAATTAACATAAAGTGATATATTAGTTTCACAATATAATGGTTCAGCAGTTCTAAACATTAGTCAGTGGTCATCAAGGTAAGCATACTCTTAATCCCCTTCACCTGTTTCCCCTATCGCGCGCCCCCCCCCCCCCCCACCACTCCTACAACCCTCTGGCTCCAGCCTGCTTTTGATGATTGTTTTGCAAGATACATATAGTTTCATTCCATATTTTTAGCCTGTTTCCATCTTTAGGTTTAAAGTGAGTTTCTTGTAGGCCGCATGCAATTGGGCCTTGCATTTTATTTTATTTATTTATTTAAAGATTTTATTTATTTATTTGACAGAGACACAGT
>NW_028054500.1:0-399 GCF_054177405.1 Leptonychotes weddellii
GACTCAACCTACCAAGTTTCAAATCCAGAACTTTTGACCTGGTTTATAAGCTTCAAGGGCAAATTATGTGAGCTTAATACATATCAATGAAAAGGGAGTCTGTGTTTAAGTTATAACATTAATTTATGATTAATTATTAGATTATTTTCATTATAAGGAATTACCACTAGATTATAAATGACTTAGTTCCTTACAAATGACAAAGGGTGGAGACTAAAATTAAGCCAAAGTGCACTGATATTGCTTTGTAAATGGTTCTGGCAAAAAATGTTCAAAAGATTTAATCCCCCAAATACAAAAACCATGTAGAATTAAGGTCTCTCGCAAGAATAAAGCCCAATCTGGTCAAGAAAGATGGCATGTAGAGTATGAGCTCAACTTTAAAACTCTGATATAAGA
>NW_028054501.1:0-399 GCF_054177405.1 Leptonychotes weddellii
TCTTCCAAAATAAGGATTTCCTATAAAGGGAAGATCAGAAAAATGTAAGTTGGTCTGGGAAAAGTATGGACTAAATGTAGGAATTCATAAGTAAAATTGTAGAGACAGCCTTAGGAATCTTGTATGTACCACATGGCCAGCCAGTGACTCAGCACTGTTTGTGGTTTTGGCATTTTAGTGCAGAGCTTACAGTTTCATCCGTGAGGTGAGGTTTTGACTGATGACCTCCCTGGGTGTGGCCACCCCTCCTCTCCATTTTTATTTGGTTTAATCCAGGTGCCCCAGGACTAGAATTTTCGCCCTTCCAGCCAGCGGCGATCTGGCCCTCTTGAGAACATATGCTGGCCATTCTCACAATGCAGAAGCTTTGGGATTTGCACTTCTTTAAAGCATTAAGGA
>NW_028054502.1:0-399 GCF_054177405.1 Leptonychotes weddellii
TGGCCGAGTTTCATTCTTCTGCATGTGGCTGTCCAATTTTCCCAGCACCATTTATTGAAGAGACTGTCTTTTTTCCATTGCATATTTTTTCCTGCTTTGTCAAAGATTATTTGACCATAGAGTTGAGGGTCCATATCTGGGCTCTCTATTCTGTTCCATTGGTCTGTCTGTTTTGTGCCAGTACCATTCTTTAGCAGACAAGCAAGAATAGGTCATTGGAATTTCTATTTCAAATCTTCACTGAAATTCTTTATCAAAAGACTTCTTTTTCACTTGATCTACTCAACATTTCTTACCAGTTATAGTTCATAACAATAATAATGATAGTAATCATAATAAAATAGTATGATCGTTTGTCAGTTTGCCACGCCCTATTGTGAATATATCTCATTTTGTCTT
>NW_028054503.1:0-399 GCF_054177405.1 Leptonychotes weddellii
AGTTTGTCTTGGTCTCTGAGGTGCAGGGATGTGTTTCAGCCTTACCTCTGAATTCGAGGATTCTCTCAGTGTTGTGTTGTTTTCGAATAGTTGTTTGTTCCTCTTTTTTTTTATTTTTTTAATTTATTTGACACACAGAGAGAGACAGCGGTAGAGGGAACACAAGCGGGGGGAGTAGCAGAGGGAGAAGCAGGCTTCCCGCGAGCAGGGAGCCCAATGTGGGGCTCGATCCCAGGACCCTGAGATCATGACCTGAGCTGAAGGCAGATGCTTAACCAACTGAGCCACCCAGGTGCCCCTGTTCCTCTTCTGAGGGGAAGCAAAGTCAGGAACAACCTGTGTCTCCATCTTGGTCATTTAGTTTCTTTTGACTTGAATATAACACATGGTTATTTTTTT
>NW_028054504.1:0-399 GCF_054177405.1 Leptonychotes weddellii
TTTTTTAAAGATTTTATTTATTCATTTGAGACACAGAGATACAGATACAGAGAGAGAGCATGAGCAGGGAGAGAGGCAGAGGGAGAGGGAGAAGCAGGCTCCTCGCTGAGCCAGGAGCCCGATGTGGGGCTCGATCCCAGGACCCTGGGATCATGACCTGAGCTGAAGGCAGATGCTTAACCGACTGAGCCACTCAGGCACCCCAAAGGAAGTTTTTCTGAAAGAAAGAAAACAGTACAGGTCACAAACAGGGATCTACATAAAGAAAGGAAGTATATCAGAGAATGAATAAGTGAAGATAACATAAAAACTTTTCTTTTCCTTATCTGAAATTCATCTAACCAATAACAATTGGTTCAAAATAATAGTAGCAACAATGTACTTGATTTTGTATACTTA
>NW_028054505.1:0-399 GCF_054177405.1 Leptonychotes weddellii
CGTGCTGGGAGGGGGCCATGTCCGCGCCCCGGCCTGTGACCCCGGCCCTGCCCTTCCCCAGCCTGCTGCAGACCATCAGCACCCAGTTCAGACAGGTGCCGGAGCAGACCCAGAACGGGCAGCCCTGGACCCACCGCCTGGTACAGTTTGCAGACTTGCTGTTGAACCACAGCCGCAACGTGACCCCCCTGACGCCCTTCAGCACGCAGCAGCGCCAGGCCTGGGACCGGTGAGGGGGGGGTGGGGTTTCTGGGGGGGCAGGGGCACCCCGGGCTCCTGGGGGCAGCGGTGGCCTGAGAGCATGCCCATGTCACCGCAGGATGCTGCAGACGCTGAATGAGCTGGAGGCCTGCTCCCCAGAGGCCAAGGCCAAGGCCAGTGCCTTTCAGCACCTGCTCT
>NW_028054506.1:0-8783 GCF_054177405.1 Leptonychotes weddellii
CAGTCCTTTCTGGCCTGCCAGGTCTCTGTGGATAGGTCTGTTGTCAATCTAATGTTTCTACCATTGTAGGTTACATATCTCTTCTCCTGAGCTGCTTTCGGGATTTTCTTTTTGTCTCTGAGACTTGTAAGTTTTACTATTAGATGTCGGGGTTTTGACCTATTTTTATTGATTTTGAGGGGGGTTCTCTCCTGGAT
The DNA here is from genome assembly GCF_054177405.1 of Leptonychotes weddellii. NCBI lineage: Eukaryota > Metazoa > Chordata > Mammalia > Carnivora > Phocidae > Leptonychotes > Leptonychotes weddellii. The sequence continues at coordinate 198 of NW_028054506.1, forward strand.
TTTGATGCCTGTTTCCTTCCCCAAATTAGGGAAGTTCTCTGCTATAATTTGCTCCAATATACCTTCTGCCCCTCTCTCTCTTTCTTCTTCTTCTGGGATCCCAATTATTCTAATATTGTTTCATCTTATGGTATCACTTATCTTTCAAATTCTGCCCTCGTGATCCAGTAGTTGTTTCTGTGACCCCGAGGGTCCTGAGACCACACTATCCCGTGAGGGTTTCACCCCCCCGCTTAGCCACTGGAGCGACGTCCCTCAGCAGAGCCGACTTGTAAAATTTCTGATTTTGTGCTCCGTGGCTCTATCACTTGCTGATAGCGGCCGATGGAGGCCCCCTCCCCAGCTGTCTATCCTCCCGAATATCGCCTTGGATTCACTTCTCCGCATGTCCTACCTTCCAGAAAGTGGTTGCTTTTCTGTTCAGAGAGTTGCTGCTATTCTTTTCTTCAATCTCCTGTTGAGTTCATAGGTGTTCAGAATGGTTTGATCCCTATCTAGCTGAATTCCTGGGACCAGACGAAATTTAGGTCTCCTACTCCTCCACCATCTTGCTCCTTCTCCTCGTATATGTTCATTCTTAAGGAGAGCCTCAATCAGTGCTCTTTCCAAATTACTCTAATGAAAGCTACAAAATGGGGGCAGGGAGGACTGCTCATATCATCTCTCTATTCCTGAAATTTTCTTTTATTTCCTAACACTTTTCATATGCATAATATATTTGCCTCTGGGCACCTGGCTAGCTCAGTCAGTAAAGCATGTCACTCTTGATCTTGGGATTCTGAGTTCAAGGCCCATGTTGGGTGTAGAGATTACTTAACGAAACATTTTAAAAAAAAATTATACACACACACCTTCATGTAAATCAAGGCCACTGCAAGTCATAAAATTGTATGTTGTTTGGTTCCGTCATGGACAAAAATTGTTGCAGATACCTCTCTTGACAGCCTGAAGATGTACTGTTACTGTTTGTTACGAAGTACTGTAATGAAACTATAGTCTTGATCTGATAGAAGAAAACAAACATGATTCATTTAGAGTTTTGAAAAAAATGATTAAATTTTATTACTTAAAACATAAGTATGATACATTCTGAGTAAAACAGCATCAGTGTAGTGGTTAAATGGGAATACTATACCTGTACACTGTATTCTGGTTGTTTTGATTAAGTTCTTCTGATAACTGCTCTTTAGTTCCCCAAAATAAGACTAACTGTTCACTCATCTTTGATATACAACCACTATCTTCATTAAAGGGAGAGGATGACCATCATTTCTCCATTATTTCTATCACATAAGCAATCTCTACTAACCTATCATGAAAATCTGTCTCTCAATCTCAAAGCCTGCTGTTTCATGCTCCTCTGGCAGAGCAGTGGTTTCTGATAATCCATGGCCCTCTGTTATACAGACAAATCTGTAGAAGGGATCCTGAACATATTATTTACATCATTCTTTTACATATATTCTCTGCCCAACCTGTGTACTCATTCAATTCCACAAAACACTGTATGTTAAAATTCAGTGTTCCTTCAGGATATATGGATGTGAATGATTCCCATTTAATAAAGTAGGCCCTTTATCTTACTGATCTGCTCCCAGAGACCATCATGGTAACACATGAAAAACATGTAATGAAGGTATAACATCAACAAATTCCAAACTTCAGATCAAAAGACGTCAATAGTGAGCGATGTAGGCCTTTCAAGGAACCTCAAGTAATAGAAGTATTTTTAAAAGAAATGTTACATTCCTAAAGCTCTCCTTGCTCCACTGACACTCATCTCTGAGTCTTAAAATGATTTTGACTTTTACTTACTGTGAAGAATTTAACATCTGAGGTTGACTAATCTTGGACTAGTTCTCCCTAGTAAAAATTCTCTGATGTAGGGCGCCTGGGTGGCTCAGTTGGTCAAGCGACTGCCTTTGGCTCAGGTCATGATCCTGGACTCCCGGGATCGAGTCCCACATCGGGCTCCCTGCTCAGCAGGGAGTCTGCTTCTCCCTCTGACCCTCCTCCCTCTCATGCTCTCTGTCTCTCATTCTCTCTCTCGCAAATAAATAAAAAAATTAAAAAAAAAATTCTCTGATGTATATATAGCGTATTGTGAAAAATGGTTAATTGATTTATGCCATTCATTACATTTCTAAGGTTCCTCTTCAGCATGAATTCTCTGGTGAATCCTGAGGTCAGACCATCGTCGAAAGGCCTTGCCACATTCAATACATTTGTATGGCTTCTTTCTAGGATGCATTCCCTCATGACCCCAAAGGTGTGAACTTTGATAAAAGCCTTACCACACACATTTGTGTGGTTTCTCTCCAGGATGTATATTCTGATGTCTTATGAGGCTTGAATACTGCTTAAAGGCTTTGCCACACTCATTACACTTGTAAGGTTTCTCTCCAGTATGAATTCTCTGATGAATTGTAAGATTTGAATTTTGACTAAAGGCCTTGCCACACACATTACATTTATATGGCTTCTCTCCAGTATGGGTTCTCTGATGTCGAGTAAGGCGTGAACACCAGTTAAAGGATTTGCCACACTCATGACATCTGTAAGGTTTCTCTCTTCCATGAATTCTCTGATGATCCCCCAAGCTTGAGCTTTGAATAAAAGCATCATCACGTATGCTAGATTCATAATGTTTCTTTTCACTATGTATTTTCTGATGTCTAGTAAGGTGTATAAGTTGTGTATATGTTTTATCACATTCATTACATTTATAAGGTTTCTCACCAGTATGGTTTTTTTTATGTTTAGTTAGGCTTGAACGCACAGTAAAGGCTTTGCCACAGTCATTACATTTGTGAGGTTTCTCACCAGTATGAATTCTCTGATGTTCCACAAGACTTGAGCTTTGGATAAAAGCCTTACCACATTCATTACATTTGTATAGTTTTTCTCCAGAATGGATTTTCTGATGTTTCACAAGGCTTGAAATGTGGATAAAAGCCTTGGTGCACATAGTACATTTGTGTGGCTTCTCTCCAGGATGTACATTCTGATGCTTAGTGAGGTGTGAGCATTGCTTAAAAGCCTTGCCACACTCATTACATTTATAAGGTTTCTCACCAGTATGAATTCTTCGGTGAATCCTGAGGGTAGACCACTGCCTAAAAACCTTGCCACATTCAATACATTTGTATGGTTTCTCTCCAGTATGAATTCTCTCATGATCCCAAAGATATGAACGTTTGGTAAAACCCTTACCACATTCATTACATTTGTAAGGTTTCTCTCCAGTATGAATTCTCTCATGACGCCAGAGATCTGAACATTTGATAAAAGCCTTACCACATTCATGACATTTGTATGGTTTTTCTCCAGTATGAATTCTCCAATGATTTGTAAGGTGGGAATTTTGATTAAAGACCTTATCACAGATATTACATTTATACGGTTTCTCTCCCGTATGGATTCTCTGATGTCTTGTGAGGTTTGAGAACTGCTTAAAGGCTTTACCACACTCATTACATTTGTAAGGTCTCTGCTCAGAATGAATTCTCTGATGACTAGTAAGGACTGAATGATGGCTAAAAGTCTTTCCACACTCATTACATTTGTATGGTTTTTCTCTAATTTTTGTTTTCTGGTGCTGTGTGAACAATGAAGGAAACATAAAAACCCTTCCATATTTATTACAAAGGTTGGTTTTGACACTAGGAAGAAATCTTTGAAGTGGCAAAACTGAAGAACAAGTTTTGACAGACTTCTCAACTTGATCACATTGATTAATTTTCTCCTCAGTTTGAAGTCTCTGCAGTTCAACCAGATGTGACTGAAAGCTTAATCCAATTCTATTTTCAAAACATTTTGTATACTTATTTCCTGCACAGACTATATTATTTTTTATTTTTAACAAATTTTTTACTAATGACTTCCCTTGTTTAAAATTTTGATATGCACTTTTTCTTAAAGAAACACTCTGCTTTATTGGTAAATTAATCCAGGATTTGCTGTCTTGTTTATCTTTTCTACCAGGGAGATTTACAGTACCTGTCACAAGCACTCCTTTGGAATTTCTTTCTTCATATCCACACTTACTCTCAAATTCATACATATTTCCCCAAACTTCCCTGAAGTCAAAATCCTCAAGGCCATGGCTTTCATGTCTTCCCAAGACCACTGGTTGGCATAATTCTCTGTTACTAATTTCTTTCTTTGGTAGTAATTCCTTGATCATGAATCTAGCAGAGCTTTCTGAAAGATATAGAAAACCATAGTCTTCAGTAAGTAGAGTTGCAAAATGGATATTACACTAAAAGTAATATATTGAAGAGATAATAACTTCTCAACCAAAGTCTGCAAATGTTTAAGAATGCAAAGTGAATAGAATCCTTTAATAAAAGATGACATGTATTTCAAATTATTTTAAGGGAAACCTACTTTATTTCTGTTTTTGTTTTTTGTTTTAGAGGGGCAGAGGGTAGCGGAAGGAGGGGCAGAGGGAGAGATACAGAGAATCTTAAGCAGGCTTCACACCCAGCATGGAGCCCAATGTGGGGCTCAATCTCACAACCCCGAGATCATGACCTGAGCCAAAATCAAGAGTCAGACACTTAGCTAAGCCACCCAGGTACCCCTGTAAACCTCTTTTTAAACACCCTATGACCAAATCATTCATACTATGTAAATTTACATAAGTTCTGCAAGAAAGGGTATTCTTTGACCACCACACCAAAACACACACCAATTGGCAGTAGACAAATGGGTGTCTCATATTGAAAAGAAAACAGATATTGAGGGGTCTGGGTTGTACAGTTGGTTAAGTATCTCTTAATTTGGGCTCAGGTCGTGATCTCAGAGTCGTGAGATCGAGCCCCACAAAGGGCTCAGCATGGAGACTGCTTGGGTTTCTCTCTCCCTCTCCCTTACCCCTACCCCCCTTAAAAAAAAAAAAAAGGAAACATACAAATGCATATTTACGGCATAATTATTATATGCAAATAAATGCTGAAGCGCAGCTATATATGAAGTCATAAGATTTTTTTTGGACAAATAATCCATTTAAAAAATTAATGAGGGGCGCCTGGCTGGCTCAGTCAGTAGAGCATGTGACATACCAGGGTTGTAAGTTTGAGCCCCATGTTGGGTGTAGAGATTACTTAAAAAAAAAAAAATTTTTTTTAATTAATAAGCTAAATACACGGAAATTATGAATTGTAAAACTAAAGGGGTAATAGGAAAATCAAGAAGAATTTAATACAACATCATTGGAATAACAAAATATTCTGAATATCTACTCTAAAGCTATCTATACTCTATGCAGAATAGGCATTTTGGAACATTAACAATTGGTGAATTGCAGTCATATTCCAAACTAGATGCTAAAATCCATAATCTGTAAATGACAAGTTATTAAATGAAATTTTTTAACTAAACCAAGGTAAGTCCAACAGGTAAATAATAAGTAACCACAATTACACAAAATTATAGACTGTGGAATTCTAATGATTTCTCACTTAAGAAAAAGAGAAAGGACTTATAGTCCAGAAAGAGCACACAAGATGAGAATTGGAAAATATGTTAAGAAAAGCTCTCACATATTCCTAGCAGTCTAAGTTACACACATGTCCACTGGCTTCTGAAATACCAGTTTTCAGATAGTATTATAAAGAACTGGGTAAAAGTAACAGCATGAAAATCACTGAGTATCATAAGTGCATCTCTCCACAAAAACAGCAAGTAAGTTGGCAAAAACTGTCAGAATCAACTTTATCGGAATTCTGGAAACTAAACAAAGGTTTACATCAAACTTGTAGATATTTAAGAAACAGGCAGCTGATCTCAGTTGAAGAGCTTCTGATATTTTAACTTCCCCTGGCCCAATCCCATTCTCTCCAGCATAGGGGCAGCCCATGTTCCTGGTATAGGTCTCCTGTACTGAGAGTGGCAGAAAAGACTTGATTCTCTAAGAACTGTGGCTTTTACTTTGACCTGCCTGGTGGCTCACTGAAAAACTGGCTCAAAAAGTTTTACCTTTACTTTGCTTATTAATTCAAGAGGTGCTATGGGGCTGGGGGGTGTGGGGTGGGCAGCATTTGACAAGCACGTTTAAAGGCAAATGTATTACCAGATGACACTTGGGGCAAAAAGCAGACAAACTGAAAAGCCAGGGAATAAGGGCTGGGGAGTGAAATGCTTTGGGGAATAAGGACTTTGAAAGGCTGCCACACGTTCCTAGGAATCCAAGTCACGCACATGCTCAGGGCTGGATCAGTGCTCAGAAAACATATGAGGCAGCCCTATGCCTCACCTCCTGCTAACCTTCAGGCTCAGCAAAAGCAGAAGGTAAAGGCTAAGGCATCGCTGTAAATTGCCAAGCTGAGTTTCAGATATTCCCAAACATACAGAATCTATTTACAAAGACTAGGAGTTTTTTGCTTTTTGGTTTTTCTGATTCCAGGTGTTTGAGAAGTTCTGTGTTAAATCACTACCTGACCACTAAGCTAACCAGAGACCTGAGTGGCCACACATGACAAAGAATACAGACTTCACAGGGGCGCCTGGGTGGCTCAGTTGGTTAGGCGACTGCCTTCGGCTCGGGTCATGATCCTGGGGTCCCGGGATCGAGTCCCGCATCGGGCTCCCTGCTCGGCAGGGAGTCTGCTTCTCCCTCTGACCCTCCTCCCTCTCATGCTCTCTGTCTCTCATTCTCTCTCTCGCAAATAAATAAATAAAATCTTAAAAAATAAATAAATAAATAAATAAATCTTTAAAAAAAAAAAAAAGAATACAGACTTCACAAATCAACTCCAAAAAATTACTAAACAAAACAAACAACTACAGTAAGCAGCAACATCTAATGCTGGGATGAGGGTGTGGGTGGAGGAGAATGTGACTTCCAGAGTTGTCATAATATTCAAAATGTTTAGCTTTAAAGAAAAAAATTATGAGGCATGCAAACTAACAATGATGTATAGCTCTTATGCAGGAAAAAAAGCAATTTAACAAAAATTTTCCTGAGGAAGCCCAGATATTGGACTTTGCTAGATAAAGAATTTAAGTCACTATTTTAAATATGCCGAAAGAACTAAAACGAAACCATGTGCAATGAACCAAAGGAAACAATAAGAACAATATTTCCCAAAATAGAGAATCAACAAAGAGACAGAAATTATAAAAAGGAACCAAAAAAGAAATTCTGGAGCTGAAAAGTACAAAAACTAAAATGGAAAAGCCCTAAAGGAGTTTAACACCAAACTCAACAGGCAGAAGAAAGAACTAAGAAACCTGAAGATTAAGTCAACTGAGATTATTCAATCTTAGCAGGAGAAAGAAAAAAGAAGAAAAATGGAGAACAAGAGACCTGTGGGATACCTTCAAGTGTACCAACAAAGATAATGGGAATCCCAGAAAGGACAGAATGAAGTGGGCAGAAAAAAATATTTGAAATAATAAGGTAGAAAAATTCCCAAATTTGATGAAATACACAAACCTATGTATCCAAGGAGTTTGGCAAGCCCCGAGTGAGGTAAACTGAATGAAGCCCACAGTGAAACACTTCATAATCAAACTGTCAAGAGCCAAAGACACAGAATCCTGAAAGCAGCAATGGGCAGTTCTTTTGGTAAAAGATCCTCAATAAAACTACCTACTGATTTCACACCAGAAACCATATGGACAAGAAGGCAATGGGATGACATTTTCATAGGGCTAAAGAGAAGTAACAGTCTACTACGAATTCTATATACTTCAAAACTATCCTTCAAAATAGAGGATAATTTAAAACATTGCCAGAAAAAAAACACAAAAACGGAGAGTCCCTTGCTAGTAGACCAGTCCAACAAAAATGGTAAAGGGAATGAATGTCTCAGGCTAAAATGAAGGAAGAGACAATAACTCGAATCCACATCAAGAAATAAGGAACAGTAATAAAGACAGTACATAGGTGTGTATAAGGTTAGTATTAATGTATTTTTGGTTTGTCATTCCTCTTTTTCCCTATTGATTTAAAAAACAAAGCTAATTTTATTTATTTTTTATTTATTTATTTTTTAAGATTTTATTTATTTGCGAGAGAGACGATGAGAGACAGAGCACGAGAGGGAAGAGGGTCAGAGGGAGAAGCAGACCCCCCACTGAGCAGGGAGCCCGATGTGGGACTCGATCCCGGGACTCCAGGATCATGACCTGAGCCGAAGGCAGTCGCTTAACCAACTGAGCCACCCAGGCGCCCAACAAAACTAATTTTAAATCTACGTTGATGCCCCAAAGACACAGATGTAGTGAAAAGAAGGGCCATATGCACCCCAACGTTCACAGCAGCAATGTCCGCAATAGCCAAACTGGAAAGAGCTGAGATGCCCTTCAACAGATGAATGGATAAAGAAGATGTGGTCCATATATAAAATGGAATATTACTCAGCCATCAGAAAGGATGAATACCCAACTTCTACATCAACATGGATGGGACTGGAGGAGATTATGCTGAGTGAAATAAGTCAAGCAGAGAAAGTAAATTATCATATGGTTTCACTTATTTGTGGAACGTAAGGAATAGTCCGGAGGACCATACGTGAAGGGAGGGAAAAATGAAGCGGGGGGGAAATCGGAGGGAGAGATGAACCATGAGAGCAACTA
>NW_028054507.1:0-399 GCF_054177405.1 Leptonychotes weddellii
AAGGTTGGATATTTTCATTATTAAAATATATATGTATGGGGTGCCTGGGTGGCTCAGTCAGTTAAGTGTCTGGCTCTTTTTTTTTTTTTTAAAGATTTTATTTATTTATTTGAGACAGAGAGAATGAGAGACAGAGAGCATGAGAGGGAGGAGGGTCAGAGGGAGAAGCAGACTCCCTGCCGAGCAGGGAGCCCGATGCAGGACTCGATCCAGGGACTCCAGGATCATGACCTGAGCCGAAGGCAGTCGCTTAACCGACTGAGCCACCCAGGCGCCCCAAGTGTCTGACTCTTGATTTTGGCTCAGGTCATGATCTCAGGGTCATGAGATCAAGCCCCGTATCAGGCTCTCCCCATATCTCTGCCTGCTTGGGATGCTCCCTCTCCCTCTCCCTCTGCC
>NW_028054508.1:0-399 GCF_054177405.1 Leptonychotes weddellii
TCATTCTGCTCCTTTGAGATCTATTCATGATGATTAATGTATATCTAGTCCACTTCTTTTGACTGTTGCATTATATTCCGTTCATATTATATTTCTTTTTTTTTTTTTAAAGATTTTATTTATTTATTTGAGACAGAGAGAATGAGAGACAGAGAGCATGAGAGGGAGGAGGGTCAGAGGGAGAAGCAGACTCCCTGCCAAGCAGGGAGCCCGATGCGGGACTCGATCCCGGGACTCCAGGATCATGACCTGAGCTGAAGGCAGTCGCTTAACCAACTGAGCCACCCAGGCGCCCCCGTTCGTATTATATTTCATTAGTAATCCCTTATTGAAGAACATTTAAGCTATTTCCAACTCTGTTATTATAAACTAATGCTGCAACAAAAATCCTTGGGGGCG
>NW_028054509.1:0-399 GCF_054177405.1 Leptonychotes weddellii
ATCTGCATTTCCTTATGTTTTGAGAGGGATCGAAATAGAAAATTTCTTTCCCAATCTACTTTTGTGGTAGAGATAAAAAAAAAAAGTAAAAGAAACAAAGAGGAAGGAAGGAAGGATGGAAGGAAGCAAGGAGGGAGGGAAGCAAGGAAGGAGGGAAGGAAGGAAGGAAGGAGACTACTTACAGAAAAAGCATTTCCAACATGGATGTTTACAAATGTTGTTTAAAATGATGCAAATGTGTGATTTATAAAAATTCTAATATCTGCAGAGAAAATAAAATTGGAAAGATTTTTTAAAAAAATATTTGACATGAAGAAGTTCAGTGAGTTTTAAATCCACTTATTAAGTTTAAATGTATATGCTTATTTAATTTGGCTTTTAGGTATGATTTGGGGGAGG
>NW_028054510.1:0-399 GCF_054177405.1 Leptonychotes weddellii
AGCCCGATGCGGGACTCGATCCTGGCACTCCAGGATCATGACCTGAGCCGAAGGCAGTCGCTTAACCAACTGAGCCACCCAGGCGCCCTTAAGATTTTTTTTTTTAATTTGACAGAGAGACAGCGAAGAGAGGGAACACAAGCAGGGGGAGTGGGAGAGGGAGAAGCAGGCTTCCCGCAGATCAGGGAGCCCGATGCCGAACTTGATCCCAGGACCCTGACACCATGACCTGAGCCGAAGGCAGACGCTTAACAACTGAGCCACCCAGGCGCCCCATCGCCCACCTAGTTTTGCATGATGTGTGGAGGTACAGGGATAGATGCTGCCTGAGTTCATTATAAAACATTCTCAGCAGCCTGAGGAGAGAAAATTCTAGTCTCTCTGTACTTCTCTTTCACC
>NW_028054511.1:0-399 GCF_054177405.1 Leptonychotes weddellii
GGGAAGGAGGAAAGAAGAGCCTGTGGGCCCCGAAGGCACACCGCACGAGCGGCGAAGTGACCCTCAGTCGACGGGCCCAAGTCCTCCTTGGACCGTCAGTCGGGACTGACCTCCCGCAAGGCCTTGGGTCTGAGGCGCCAGAGTAGCAGGCCGAGGAGCAGCGCGCCGCCGAGCAGCACGAGCGCCCGCCGCCACCCGCACGGCGCCACCTCCAGCCAGCGCCGCCCCCGCCCCCGCCCCGGGCCGCCGGCCGCCAGCCGCTGCGCCACCCGCCGGAGCCGGAGGTCGGGGGGCGCGTGGCGCAGGGCCTCCGCCAGGCCGTACACGGCGTTGGTGAAGGGCGCGCCCGCGTGCTCCCGCGCCAGCCGCTCCACCAGCGCCAGCAGCTCCTCCACCTGC
>NW_028054512.1:0-399 GCF_054177405.1 Leptonychotes weddellii
GGTTTCCCCTTTGGACTTTGGTTGAGCTACATACTGTGCTGGTCCTGGGAGACCTGTCTCTGAGTGTGGCAGGATATCTGGTAAGAATTGGGCCCTCCCTGGGCACCTGGGTGGCTCAGTGGGTTAAGCATCTGCCTTCGGCTCAGGTCATGATCCCAGGGTCCTGGGATCTAGTCCCGAGTTGGGCTCCCCGCTCAGCAGGGAGTCTGCTTCTCCCTCTCCCTCTGCCTGCCTCTCTGCCTACTTGTGCTCTATCTCTCTGTCAAATAAATAAAATCTTTTTTTTTTTTAAGATTTTTTTTTTTTTTTATTCATGAGAGACAGAGCGAGAGAGAAAGGCAGAGGGAGAAACAGGCTCCCAAGGAGCAGGGAGCCCGATGCGGGACTCGATCCCAGGAC
>NW_028054513.1:0-399 GCF_054177405.1 Leptonychotes weddellii
CATCCATTAACTTAAACCTATCTTTAAGATCATGCTTTGAACAAAAAAAGAAAGCTCAGAAGGCAATATGTTGAGTGGGAATAAACACTGAAATATAGCAATCATGTCTTCAACTTCTACAATTGTCTTTATGTGCCGACTAACATTTATGCAGCCTCTTACAGATCTTTTACCATGTATTGGAAGTTTTAGCAGTTCTAATAACATCACTAGTAGTATATAACCATGCAGAAAGCACATCACACTGACAACACATCGGCAAAGATTCTGCACAGGTTTATCAGCTTTCCACATTGTGCAGGTTACACACGATACAATATCAATCTTACTCCTAACAAGATCCTAAGAAGATATTTCAAGGCCTAGCTGTAAACTACAGTACTTTATATCTATATTCTT
>NW_028054514.1:0-399 GCF_054177405.1 Leptonychotes weddellii
AGGAGAACGTCTTCGGAACCGAGGCTGAAAAAGCCCATACAGACCTCGGCCTTGTTGCTATTGTATTTCTTTTGTCCCACCTGTGTCATCTTGTTGGTCACATACCAGCTCTTTACTTGTGCATAACTCACACAACAGCCCCAAGCCTCCAGACTTTGCTGGCCCTGTGACTGTCTGTGAGGTCCAAGCATCAGAATCACACAGGCCAAGGTTCACACCCGGCACGGCCACGTTCCTTGTTAACCCCTCTGGGCCTCGTTTGTCCTCATCTGAAAAGTGGGGAGATGATGATTACACCTACCTCCCAGGGTTGTGGTAATAAGTAGATCAGATGATTTACAGAAAGTGATTAACACAATGATAACACAGAGTACGAACTCAAAGATGCCGGTTCTTATT
>NW_028054515.1:0-399 GCF_054177405.1 Leptonychotes weddellii
AATAAAGTCTTAAAAAAAAAAAGTGAATAGGGGCATCTGGGTGGCTCAGTCATTGAGTGTCTGCCTTTGGCTCGTGTCATGATCCCAGAGTCCTGGGATTGAGCCCCACCCCACGTCTGGCTCCTTGCTTGGCGGGAAGCCTACTTCTCCCTCTCCCACTCCCCCTGCTTGTGTTCCCTCTCTCGCTGTGTCTCTCTCTATCAAATAAATAAAATCTTCTTTAAAAAAAAAAATGAATAGACAATCTGCAGAATGGGGGGAAATACTTGCAAATCACATATCTGATAAGGGACTTATATCCAGAATCTGTAAAAATTCTTACAACTTAATAAAAGGCAAACAACCCAATTAAAAAATGAGTAAGGGATTTGAATAGACATTTCTCCAGCGAAGATGTAC
>NW_028054516.1:0-399 GCF_054177405.1 Leptonychotes weddellii
ATTCTTATGTTAATCCCCATACATTACATCATTAGTTTTAGATGTAGTGTTCCATGATTCATTGTTTGTGCATAACACCCAGTGCTCCATGCAGAACGTGCCCTCCTCAATACCCACCACCAGGCTAACCCATCCTCCCACCCCCCTCCCCTCTAGAACCCTCAGTTTGTTTTTCAGAGTCCATCGTCTCTCATGGTTCATCTACCCCTCCGATTTCCCCCGCTTCATTCTTCCCCTCCCGCTACCTTCTTCTTCTTCTTTTTTTTAGTCTGGACCACAGGTAAACAAGTGGTCCCTGTACTCTTCTTTCACTTCATGAAAAGGGGGAGAGACTCAGGTAAGACTACTTACCAGACCATCCTCCTTATCCCCTCTGGATCAGAATCTCTCAGCAGCCAA
>NW_028054517.1:0-8783 GCF_054177405.1 Leptonychotes weddellii
ATACATACTTTGTTGGCCTTCGATCAAGGGAAATATGCCTGTGTTTATCTTTGTTGTTGTTTTAAAAATTTTATTTATTTATTATTTGAGAGAGAGAGATGGAGCGAATGAGTGGGAGGAGGGGGCAAAGGGAGAAGCAGACTCCCCGCGGAGCAGGGAGCTCAGTGCAGCTCCATCCCAGGACCCTGGCATCCTGACCTGAGCTGAAGGCAGATGCTTAACCAACTGAGCCACCCAGGTGCTCTCTTTGTTGTTTTCTATAAAGCAGAGGCATAGGTTCTGCAAGTTTACATGTTAATTTGCACATTTCTGTTCAGCATCAAGGACAATATCCAAAGATTATTGTTCTATTGCCTTGTAGGATATTAACCATTCGTGTAGCTAAACCTAACAATCACAGTTTTTTTAATGGCTTTTTGGGAAGACTATATAATCTTATTTCACTAATTCTCATTTGGGCCTGATTTACTGTTTTCCTGGTTCCTTCAATAATGAATTGACTAATTTCAACATTTTATTCTATATCTCTAAGAAAATATTTTAAAAGTTTGAAAATTATATATGAACAATAAAAAATACATGGATGCTTTTTGAATCCTAGTTCTGCTAGCTTAGATACTTTAGATTCTAAGTATCAACTGTCTCTTAGATTTGGGTTATCTTTAGTGGTAGGATCTGGGATTTCCAAATAGCGCTGCCTCTCATCTCCGGAAGAAATTAAAATGTGATTATTTAAATGTATCAAGACCAAAATGTTTGCGACAAAGAGTCAGGGACCAATTAGACTGTTTCACAGTACCTTTACTCCCTATGAAATATAATGCTGAACATGTATATTTTACTTGCATTTAGTCTTCTACATTAAGGAGGTATTTTTTCAACTCTATGAATAATTCTAACTCCTAAATTGCAGTTGTTTCTCAGGCCACTTAGGGCAGTAAACAGAGATCAGGCCTGTGCTTAGAGAAAAGACATTGAAAGAAACTTCTTTAACTACTTTCCTTCAGGACAGAGAACTTGAGCCTTTGATACATCCAATAAAATTTCTCTTAAGTCATTAAAGACACAGAGGCAAGATTCACTCACAGTTAAATTGCTGCAGAGCACAGGATTTCTGAGTAATAAGCATGCTTCTTGGTCTTCACTAGGCAAAGTTCTTTATGGTTTAGAAACCTATGGTTAGACCATAAATGTAAAGCATGGACTAATAACCAAAATTAGAGATTTAGTCCAGTCACAATTCTAGAATCTAGACCATTGATTGGAAATTCCTTCCTTTTTACAAGAGGTTTTGGTGCTCTGCCATCTCCTGAGCACTAGGTATGATGGCTTCCATCTTGGCCACTGTTCTGCAACAATGGAACTAATACAGTTCTTGCTTTAAGGTTGTTTCCCAGTGGATTGTACTCTACAATGGGAGTTATTTTTACACTTGTCAGACAGAAATTGAAAAACTTAGCTACATGGGGGAGGACAGTGTTTTCACTATGGTTTTAATACTATCTCTCTTTTGCTTCTTATTTCCTATGTTGTGTTTTCTACCATGAACTCTAGCTTGGGGCAGGGTATTAAGATTTACAGTCCTGTCAAGCTGAGAAATATCAGATTCTCAGCCACCCAGTGTCATTAGCTGCAGGCACCAAGAGCTTTTATTCCTTAGGTTGTATTTATTTCTTCTGTTTTCAGAGAGGCTGTTTAGAAGAAGCTAGACTCTTTCTTGGAGGAACTTATTGAAAGCCACAAAAACAAAAACAAAAACAGTTGACACATTCTAAAATACTGCCATTTCTCTACAGAATTTCCAAAAGCCCTAGCCTCAGAGTACTAAAAATCTGAGAACCAAGTGAATCTGCATGAACATGGCAATATAATTAATTTTTCCACTTTATAATAGTTATCACTCATTTCTCAACTAAGGTTTGGGAGAATCCTCATTCTGTGTTAATAAACTTAGCCCACAGTTTAAGTGTTGCAATTTTAATACTCTACTTCCAGGGATCAATTTCAGAATTAAAACTTTAAGTTCCAAGTAACTCAAAGTGGCATAAGCAAAAGCAGTGTTTCATTTACCTGAAAATTCCAAGTAATCAAACCTTGCTGCTAGAGTTCTGTCTCTCTCAGCCTAGACACTCTTTTGTTGGTGACATTCTCAGTTAAACTTTCCTCACGATACAAAAAGGCCACTAGAAGAACACAAACTCCTATTCCTCTAGTTTGGTGCCAGAAGAAGGGGCTTTCCTCTTTGCAAATGGTTGCAGAAACATCCAGGACTCTGCTTGTTGTCTAGCTGATTCAATCGGCTCGCCAGAGAGATGGAATTCTTTGACTGGCAAAACCTAGCCCATGCCTGACCAATACCAAGGACCAAGAGTAGAGTGGGGATGGTTCCACAAAAGAAAATAAGGGTTCTTTTACAAGAAAAGAAATGGGAAAAAAAATGTAGTAGAAAGAAACAGCCATAACCTGTTAAAGCATGTTGAAAATTTTAATACATTTAACTTCTGTTGAAATTTGTTGGTAGGTCTGTGGCAACTTTTAGTAAACATTGTTTTCTTTTATAAATGTTTATAAACCATCTGCTGAATAACCTCAGAGTTTGATTAGGTTTACCATTAATAGCGTATAGAAGGTTCCTTTCTTTCTGGAAAAAAAAAAAAGTATGATTCTTTCCTCCATAGTTCTTAACAATGAGTTATTGTGCAAGCCTATCTTAAATTTCTTCCAATAATTGGAAAAAAAACCTGAATCATTAAAACAGCTATGTGGTCTCTTATGTCCTGGGTGTCATTCTTTCTTAAGCCTATTTTTTATTAAACACATTCAGATTAGAGATTAAGTTCCTGTTTAATGGTATTATTCCATTTATTATTTTGTTAATATTAGATCTTCAAGTGATAGAGGTCTCTGCCTCGGTCTTCTTAGTCTTCAAATAGTTAACACACACACATCCTTTTTAAAAATCATTTTCACAGGCTTTTGGCACAGTATATCATTTAGTATTCCTGACACTATAAATGTCACTTGTACATCTATATTCTAAGACATTTGTTCCAACATTGATGCAATCTTGTAAAATCTGTGCTCCTTTAAAATCCTCAATATTCAATTTCTTTAGTTGATCTGTTACATTTTACTTCTTTATTTGGTAATTTGTAATAAAACTGAAGTATTTCCAATTTTTAGAAATCCTCATTCTCAAAAAAATTGTTTTCAAAAGTCTAAAACTATGCCATCTTGAATGTGGTTTCTTAGTCCCTAAATCATGGAGCTTATGTCTGCCTGTATCTAACACCCTCTCCTTTAAGTATTATAAACTTAAGGATTACATGATCTCATTTTTCCATGGTCCTTGTTTACTCTCAACAGTACTCCAGGGAAGTATTATAATGCAACATGAAGAACACAGGTTTAAGGATTTCTACTCCTCTTACTGAAATGATTAATAACTTGAGTATTAACCTATCTGATGCCTTAATGTTCTTCTCTCTAAAGTGATTATACTATATACATCTTGGAGATGTTGTGAAGATTAGATCTAATAACCTGAATAGAGTACATAGTGTGGTATATGGTAGTGCTTAATAGATGGTTGTCTTTTATTATTGTTGTTACTGTTGTAGTCTTGTTAGATTTTTTCTTTTAATGCCTCCATCATAGACAATTTTAATAGCTAAGAACCATTTTTCTAATATTAGCCTATTCCTGAGTTTAGTTTCACCCTATAGATATCTTCCCATGCACAAAGGACTACCAACTCATACTTCTGTCCTCCTTCTAAATTCCTTCCATCTGTTCTTGTCTGAAAATGCTTTTGTTTCTTGTAGGCTAAAACATGCCATTATTTTTTTTTTAAAGATAGGAGTACCTTCTATCTCCTATATGAAAAATAATACAGCTGATACAAAAATCCTATAATAATCTTTTTTCGCCTTTGTTTTTCCATTCACCAATTTCTGGGTTCTGGTTTACATCCTTGTCTCATTTTTTTTTTCTTGTTTTCACTCTTCAAGTCATTCTTCCAAATAGTAAAGGAACAAACACTCCCTCCTCCATAACATTTCAGAATTGAAAGACATTCTGTGAGCATTTTAAATTTGCCATCAACGTTGATTGGTGCCTGTCATTTTGAGTTATTTCTCTAGCCTGGATCACCACAATTGTACCCTGTTATCTATCTTGACTTTTGCTTATTCTTCACCTATCCAGAAGTGTTAAAGGACTAGTTCTAAAGGACTAGTAGGATTATGACTTAAAATTTTTAAAAATTAGAGCTTCCCTACTGCTACAGATCAAAGATCAAGATCAGTAGCATGAAAAAGAAAGCCCTCCGTTATCCTACTTTACTGCCAAATACCAAATGCATGTATACCTGCCATACTGAGCCAATTACTATCCTATATTAGTACCCAGTAGACTTAGTTAATGAATGTTTGTTTATAGACTTGACAATAGAATGGGTCATACCCAACTCAGTTTCTGGTTATAGTGGAATGTACTAGAGATAACTTGTGTGCTAAGGCATGAAAAGATGGCCTAGGCCAATCAGATTTCTCTGACAACTTACAATTTGTACATTGAGGAATAAATAGAGTAATCCATGGAGAACTCAGCTACAAAGTCATGTAGGTGGAGGCCAGAAAGCCATCAGCTATACAGAGAAAATAACAGAGTAGGAAGTCAGTCAGAAGAGGGAAACAAAGTGATGCAGGCTCAGAAGTTTAGTCATTGAGGACACTCGGACAGAGGCAGACAGGGAAATATGGACAGACTGCCTTGATTCATCACACTTCCTGGATGTTATTTCACCGAGATTTTTGTTCCTTTTTAAAATTAGCTTTCCCTTATTTCTTGAGCCAGCTTTAGTAGGTTTTTGCTCTTTTCCACTGAAAAGTCCTGACATGAACAGCACATGAACAAGCTTGTATTTTTTTTTCCCTCTTTCAAATTTTTCTCCCCTCTAAAATTCCTACTTTTATGTCAAAACTTAGCTCAAACATTGCCAACTTTATGAATTCATTTTCTACCTTCTTAAGCCAAACTGATTTCTGTCCCCAGCATAAATGAAGAATACTATTTACTTACTTACACTATACATAATACATTTTATTTTAATTACTTAGCACTCAACTCACCTGGCCATGCTTCAATTTTTACATTTGGAAAAAGTAAATACTAAGAGTATTTTTTTTTTAAGATTTTTTTTTTTTTTGAGAGAACACAAGCAAGAGCTCAAAAGTGGGGGGGTGGCAAAGGGAGAGAGAGAATCCTCCAAGTGGACTCCCCACTGAGAATATGGAGTCCAACCCAGGACCCTGAGCTCATGACCTGAGCCAAAACCAAGAGTTAGCGGCTTAACCCACTGAGCTACCAAGGCACACCACTAATAGTATTTCTTGTCAGAGAGTTGTAGTCACAATTAAACTATTTGGCATATGTAAAACACTTACAAATTAGCTATTATTGTAGTGACTTTCCCATCTAGAAAATATTAGTTGTTAGAACCCAGTTTCTAGTACAATTTTCTAACTCAATAATCAAGATAAAAGTATTAAATATTTTAAATTATATCTGTTAAGAAATCTATTTCTGGGGCACCTGGGTGGCTCAGTCGTTAGGCGTCTGCCTTCGGCTCAGGTCATGATCCCAGTGTCCTGGGATCGAGCCCCGCATCGGGCTCTCTGCTCGGCGGGAAGCCTGCTTCTCCCTCTCCCACTCCCCCTGCTTGTGTTCCCTCTTTCGCTGTGTTTCTCTCTGTCAAATAAATAAAATCTTAAAAAAAAAAAAAAAGAAATCTATTTCTATATAATTGTACAGGTGAATAGACAGGTATAAAGTGAGCAATACCTATGGCCAAGTATAAAGTTACAACTAAAATTGATTTGGATGGAAAATAACTTTCTGTAAGATTTCTCACCACTAAATTTTTATCTTAAAATGATTAGTAAGAACGATGTTGGTTAAAACCTGTTTTATACATCATATACCTTATTTTCCATAAAGCAGAGCCAAGGACAAAGGAGGGTGGCACATCTATCTTTTAATATGTAAATGTAGAAGCACTTAGAGATATTTAATATGGAATAGTACTTCAGTCATTTATTTGAAAATTCAGTTTTTATAAAGTACTGAGGCAGTTTGTCATAAACCCAAGTGTAACAATGCCCAGAATTACATTGTATGATAAATAGAAAAAAGAGTGCTATTCCTTGACAACTGAGTGCATTCCCACTGTGCTTTAGCCTTTTGCTTATACTATTAGTGAACTCTGCTCCTTCTTTTGTTGCAAATTCAGAAATAAACATGTAACACTTCAATAGAAAAAAAAAAATGAAAGGAAGTAGATCAAACTGATTAACCTGCTTCTCTGACAGTGATCAGGTGGATTAGTTATATTTTATTTGAAATGTCCTTGGAATAGTAAAATGAACCCTGTTCCCCAAATCTTCCATAGCTTGTGGAAACTGGAGAAAAATTGTCTTATTTAGAGTTCAAACAGCATTAACATCAAAGAATTGTAGATATCAAAGCCAGGGAAATTCTGCACCTTATATGCCACAAACCTGTAGCCTCACTGTGCATTAATTGCCATGTTTGTTAGGAATGGTTTGGCTCTCAGTAGACAAGGCTAGAAACTGATGAAAAGAAACCTCTCTTTGCAAGTGGCTTTAAAATGAAGGCTTTTACTTAAATATTCCTCGGAAAATAAATAGAGATCTGCCAGTAGGCATAAAAAAAAATAGCACGGAAAAAAATAGACCTCTGTTAAGAATCAGAATAGTTTTTAGAAACCTATGCCAGATAAAGTAATATTTATTCTTGAGTGAAAACTCCTTTCTTTAAAACTTTACAGTAACCATTTTGTTGTGTAAATTAAAAGGCCACAATAAAGTACTACCAGTTGAGGGGCTTCTGCAAAAAGAAATTTGCTGTCTCAGCTTTGGAGGCTAAAAATCCATAATCAGTGTCAGCAGGGTTTGTTCCTACTGAAGGCTGACAGAGGGACCTCTTCACGCCTCTCTCCTTGCCTTATAGATGGCCATATTTTCCCCAGCTATTTGTATCCTCTTCCCTATTTATGTGTCCAAATATTTTATAAGCACACCAGACATACTGGATGAGGGGCCCACCTTATTCCAGTAGGAGTTCATCTTAACTGTATCTGCAATGACCCCGTGTCCAAATAAGGTCATGTCCTGAGGTGTGAGAGGTGGGGGGTGGGGGAGCGGGTAGGGTTTCAATACTTGAATTCTGCTGGGTCACAACTCAACCCATAGCACCTTACTTCTTAATTTTGCTACAGAGTCATTTCTTTGGCAATTGCCTTTCTCAGTATAGCTACGTGTGCCCTTCACCCAGAAGTGATTCAAACACATTCTTGTGTTTAGAAACTGTTTTAACAATGACCAAAAGTCGAAAACCCAAAACTGAGAAATTCAACTACAAGAAAAATGAGAATTCCCAAAGGAGGATAAAAATCCTGTAAACAATGTCAAAACACAAATACCAAACTAGGTGAAAAGTATTTGTAGCATGTATGAATGTACGATCTCACTTCTACAAAGTGAAATTCAAATCAAAACTACAAAGAGCCTTCAAAAAAACTAACAGATTGAAACTTCTATTAAAAATTGAATTTCTTAGTTGAAAAGGTCTACAACAAATGTAGTTGTCAGAGCTGTGTGGAAAGGTTGGCCTCATGGATTAATGATGGAAATATAAAAATGATACATGGCCCTTGATTTTACCTGGCTGTTATATTACCAGAAATATATTCCACAGCTGTATCTCTTGTGTAAGCTGACACATAGGCAACATTATTCCTTGCAGAACTGTCTTAGAAATATAGAAGATACTATTAAAAATTATCTATAAGGAACTTATTAATAAGATACATGGTGTGTCTCCAAGAAGGAAAAGATGAAGAGTGTGTAAATGGTGAAAAACAATCTATATCTGCACCTCCATAAAATGTAAAATTATATTAGTAATAAAGGTAATAAGTAAACAGTAAACAGTAAATCACTTATAGTGTAGAGGATTAGATCCAGCTGGATATGGACAAGGTAGGCGGGAGAATTTGATGTTTACCTCACAATGCATTTTTATTTTTGAATATGCAAATGTAAGAACTATTCAAAATTACCTTTCTCATAAGAAAAAAAAAAAAAACATTCATTAATCTGAGGATCTTTCATAGATTAAACTGTTCTCAATTCCAGTTCCACTACTGAAAGGAGATTTTTAATCTTCTCCCTTAAGCAGAAATGGGCATATTGGGAAACACCAACATAATAGCTGATTTCTTGCTCTGGCTTTATTTGGGAATAAGTGGATATTTCCCTAAAAATAGGCCCTTTTCTAAAAGTGTTAGGCAAATGTCACAGAAGTAAAAGATGTTATAAGGACAAATACTTGAAAAGAATAAAAGCAAAAATCAAGTAATACAATAAACTTTCCTTTTTTTAAGTTTTCTAAATTACATTTGATGTTCAATACAAAAGGTTTAACAGTGTCTGATGTGGACTTCAATATATATGTGTACATAAAGTATGTATGTATGCAGAAGAAATTTTTTTTTTTTTACATTTTTTTTTATTCTTATGTTAATCCCCATACATTACATCATTAGTTCTAGATGAAGTGTTCCATGATTCATTGTTCGTGCACAACACCCAGTGCTCCATGCAGAACGTGCCCTCCTCAATACCCACCACCAGGCCAACCCATCCTCCCACCCCCCTCCCCTCTAGAACCCTCAGTTTGTTTTTCAGAGTCCATCGTCT
>NW_028054518.1:0-399 GCF_054177405.1 Leptonychotes weddellii
AGTAGGACTGGTAGCTGGGACACACGAAGGGCACCTGCTGCTGGCACCACTCCCGGATGCGGCTCTCCAGCTCTGCGTTCTCCCGCTCCAGCTGGCGCACCTTCTCCAGATAGCTGGCCAGGCGGTCGTTCAGGAACTGCATGGTCTCCTTCTCGCTGCCATTGAAGGAGCCCTCGCAGAACCAGCCACAGTTGCCCACATTGGCGGGGATGTTGCAGGCCCCGGGCAGGGTGCAGGTGTGACAGCTGGGGGGCACGCAGGGCCGGGAGGAGCAGGTGGAGCGGCAGCTCATGTTGGGCAGGGAGCAGTTGTAAAGCATGGTGCTGGAGGGAGCAAGGCACCCGGCTGAACACAGAGTCTAAGTTCTCTAAGCCACAGAGCTGTGGGTCTCCTTCCCCT
>NW_028054519.1:0-399 GCF_054177405.1 Leptonychotes weddellii
CATGCGCCCAGGGGCACCCCTCACTATAGAGGCTTTCCTACTGGGAGGAAGTAATGACCCAGAATAAAAGAGGACTCACCCAGGCCTGCTCGGAGTCAGGTTGCTTTCTCCCTCGTCCTCATCTGAGGCCCTGTGGATGACCACTGCAGCCTCCATCCAGCCCTGAGCATCATGGGGGCCACCTTCTCCTCCATCACTGACTCCCAGCTGCAGCTGTCCCAGCTGGGGGGCCAGCAGCGGGCGAGGGTCCTCACGGTAGCCCATGACCTTCATCTGGATGTGGCTGAAGTCAGGCAGACTCTGGTCATGGGAGGCACACTTCCTCCCACAGCCTGACACCCCTGTGTTTCCAGGGGTGTGCACTTCATTTTTTTTTAATTATTCTTTTAAGATTTTACT
>NW_028054520.1:0-399 GCF_054177405.1 Leptonychotes weddellii
ACATATGAATTTTGGGGGGAGACACAATTCAGCCCATAACAGCCTCAAAATATCATTTTTTTTCCATCCCATGAGCATGGAATAATTGTCCTAATCTAAGGTAATTGCCATTTCTATAAAATATAAAATCACCTGGCCACAAGAAAAAAGTGAGCTCCAAGATAACAAATGTTCAGTTATTGACAAAATATTATCTTTTCTTTTTTTTTTAAAGATTTTATTTATTTATTTGAGAGAGGGAATGAGAGACAGACAGCAGGAGAGGGAGGAGGGTCAGAGGGAGAAGCAGACTCCCTGCTGAGCAGGAAGCCCGATGCGGGACTCGATCCCAGGACTCCAGGATCATGACCTGAGCTGAAGGCAGTCGCTTAACCAACTGAGCCACCCAGGCGCCCAGAC
>NW_028054521.1:0-399 GCF_054177405.1 Leptonychotes weddellii
TGGGCTCCAGGTCTCTCCTGGCTGCGCGCTCGCTCCGCGCCTGCCCCCTCCCGCAGCCTCGCCTCCTTGGTGCCTTCCTGCCCAGCTCGGCCGGCGTGTCCCCGGCCCGGCCCGGCAGCCCGGTCGGCGCCCGGAGCCGCTCAGCCCTGCAGTGGCTCGGGACCGATGCTATGAGAGGGAAGCGAGCGGGGCGCGCAGAACTGCAGGAGGCGTCGGATGCGCGGCCGGTCTGGGGACAGGGATCTGTCTCCGGCTCGCCTTGCCCTCTGGTGATTATTTGGCTCTGTTCATAGCCCTGCCGTTCCTCGGAGGAGACGGGCACATCTGAGAAGAGCCATCGGTGTCGTGTGCGTGTGGAATATCTGCAGACATGACTGCGTGGAGGAAATTCAAGTCGCT
>NW_028054522.1:0-399 GCF_054177405.1 Leptonychotes weddellii
TAAATGAATAAAAATGTTAAAAAAAATAGATTTCATTATGGGTAACTGTTCGTATTGGGTTATGCCCATCATAACATCCTTCCTGCCCTTCACTACCCCCATCACCTTCCCAGTCATTCATTAAATATAAATACTCAGGGCCACTGCTTCCACCTCTTCCCATATCACTCTATGCAAAGAATCTTCTTTGCCTGTCTTTCCCAACACACCTAGGGTATGATTGCAAGACACAACTAAAAGATGTAGGGTGCCTGGGTGGCTCAGTCATTAAGCGTCTGCCTTCAGCTCAGGTCATGGTACTAAGTTCCTGGGTTTGAGCCCCACATTGGGCTCCCTGTTGGGAAGGAAGCCTGCTTCTCCCTCTCCCATTCCCCCGGCTTTGTTCCCTCTCTCACTGTC
>NW_028054523.1:0-399 GCF_054177405.1 Leptonychotes weddellii
TTCATTTATATACCCAACGATACAGGTTTTGTTTTTTTTTTAACAAATTAAAGATAAATCTATTTCAAGAAACGTTAAGCACCTAAAATGGAAGAGTAGGTACATGATCATGACCCACTCGTGAGGGAGGCATATGAGCAGATGACATTTGTCAAATGCAGTGCTAAGTGACTGCCTGCATCCTGCATTATTTTTTTTTATTTTTTTTTTTTTAAAGATTTTATTTATTTATTTGAGACAGAGAGAATGAGAAACAGAGCATGAGAGGGAGGAGGGTCAGAGGGAGAAGCAGACTCCCCGCCGAGCAGGGAGCCCGATGTGGGACTCGATCCCGGGACTCCAGGATCATGACCTGAGCCGAAGGCAGTCGCTTAACCAACTGAGCCACCCAGGCGCCCC
>NW_028054524.1:0-399 GCF_054177405.1 Leptonychotes weddellii
TGTAGCTTTGGTTCTTTCATGAGACTCCTAAGCATCGTGTCTTAAGTGTTTTCTAAAATGAGGATAATGACGGTGACAGACTGAGGTCCTCAGCTAGGTCCTATGAATACAGTGATGTATGTATACTTGGTGTTTAGTGTATGTTTGTTAAGAATATCGGGATGGGGAAGGAGGAACAGAAAAGGACTGAGATGTGGTGAGGCTGGGGATTGGAGATAATTTGGGATCTTTGCTGCTGTAGGTAAAATGTGACAAAGTTTAATTGCAAGCCGAGTACATTAAAGACTTCCGTTTGCATACTTACGGTAAAGCTATCGTACTTTACAGCTGCCTTCACTATAACTTGGGGGAGAGCAGTAATTACACTTTAATTCATAAAATACACATGTAGACAAATTT
>NW_028054525.1:0-399 GCF_054177405.1 Leptonychotes weddellii
CTAATCCAGGCCCACAAGCAATTACACAAGTCCTGGCTGTCGGTGTGCTCCCCTAGGCCTCCACAATCTTACTCCAAGGCATGCACATTTCAGTGGAGGCCAGTGGCAGTTGTCAGGCTTGCAGTGTGTAAGTGCACAGCTGGATGGGCTAGGCCCAAGTGCACACATGGTGGTGGGGTCCGTGTCGAGGGCCTAGGCTAGCATCTTACAATTGTGCAACTGCAGAGGCCTGGGCTGACCGCTGGTGCAGTTTCCAGGCTCCTTTGGGAGCCAGAGAGGGGAAGTAGTGGGAAGAGACTCAGACAACTGGTGTCAGCAAAGGCCAGTACATTGTGGGGTGAAAGCTGGTGAAAACTGCAGGGGTTCCATGGAGGCTAAGTTGGCTATTGACTTCTTCAG
>NW_028054526.1:0-399 GCF_054177405.1 Leptonychotes weddellii
CTTCATATTTGCATTTTGGTTGTAGGGAGGATGGTGTTAGAGATAAGAAAAATTGCTTTTGATCATCACCACCACAAAGGACTTCAAGACTATCTTCACGTAAAACCACAGGACATTTCCATCAACCCACTGACACACCCCTGGTTTCATCTCTAGACCAGCCAATTACCTGATTCTTGTGCCTGCGAATATTCCTGCTCCTCATGTTGACCTTGACTGGAACCCTTGAGTTTCAAAAATAAGGAAAATGTTAGATATCATTTCACAAGGGGTGCCTTACTGGCTCAGTCAGTGGAGTATGTGGCTCTTGATCTTGGGGTCATGAGTTTGAGCCCCCTGCTGGGTGTGGAGATGACTTAGAAATAAAATCTTAAGGGCGCCTGGGTGGCTCAGTTGGTT
>NW_028054527.1:0-399 GCF_054177405.1 Leptonychotes weddellii
GGAAAATAACACAGGGCAGCTTTTCCAGAGTGTAGGCTACCTAATAATTCAGAATATAGCTGTATCAGAATATAGAAACCCTTCCTTGAGTTGGATGTTTGATTGTTTCCAACATGTGCCATTAAAAGGAGCTAAGAGCACTAAGACAGAAAAAGGGAACAGGAAGTGATGGGGAAGATGAAGGTGGCTTTTTTAGATGAAGTGATAAACAAGACCTCCCTTTGAAGAGGTCAGTGAGCATTTAAAGTAATTAAGCTTTATTATTCCCAGTGTGGTAGGAAGCCAGAACATTTTGAAGATATAGATAAGAAATTTTATTCTTTTGCATGTTGCTGTCCAGTTTTCCCAACACCATTTGTTGAAAAGACTGTCTTTTTCCCATTGGATATTGTTTCCTGC